>NC_057805.1:400476942-400510654 GCF_018294505.1 Triticum aestivum
AGTGGGGGGGAGGGAGGGCAGCAAACCACAGCCTTGGGCGCCTCCCTCCCCCCCTGCAACACCTCTCTCTCTCTCTCTCGCAGAAGCTTGGCGAAGCCCTGCCGGAGACCCGCTACATCCACCACCACGCCGTCGTGCTGTTGGATCTCCATCAACCTCTCCTCCCCCCTTGCTGGATCAAGAAGGAGGAGACGTCGCTGCGCCGTACGTGTGTTGAACGCGGAGGTGCCGTCCGTTCGGCACTCGGTCATCGGTGATTTGGATCACGGCGAGTACGACTCCGTCATCCACGTTCATTGGAACGCTTACGCTCGCGATCTACAAGGGTATGTAGATGCACTCCTTTCCCCTCATTGCTAGTAGACTCCATAGATGCATCTTGGTGAGCGTAGGAAAATTTTAAATTATGCTACGATTCCCAAGAGGTTTTACATTTGCCTCACCTAGCCTTTTTCCCTTGGGAGTCGCGCTCTCGAGGGTCATCTTCATTTTACCCCCCCCCCCCGGGGCCAGTGCTTCTCCAAGTGCTGGTCCAAACCGAGCGATGTCCGGCGCCCCCTGGGCAACCAGGGTCTATGCCAACCCGACGTCTGGCTCATCCGGTGTGCCCTGAGAACGAGATATCTGCAGCTCCTATCGGGATTTGTCGGCACATCTGGGCGGCTTTGCTGGTTTTGTTTTACCATTGTCGAAATGTCTTGTAACCGGGATTCCGAGACTGATTGGGTCTTCCCGGGAGAAGGAATATCCTTTGTTGACCGTGAGAGCTTATAATGGGCTAAGTTGGGACACCCCTGCAGGGTATTATCTTTCGAAAGCCGTGCCCGTGGTTATGTGGCAGATGGGAATTTGTTAATATCCGGTTGTAGAGAACTTGTCATTGGACCTCAATTAAAACGCATCAACCACGTGTGTAGCCGTGATGGTCTCTTCTCGGCGGAGTCCGGGAAGTGAACACGGTTTCTGGGTTATGTTTGACGTAAGTAGGAGTTCAGGATCACTTCTTGATCATTACTAGTTGACGACCATTCGTTTGCCTCTCTTCTCGCTCTTATTTGCGTAAGTTAGCCACCATACATGCTTAGTCGCTGCTGCAACCTCACCACCTTATCCATTCCTTTCCCATTAAGCTTTGCTAGTCTTGATACCCATGGTAATGGGATTGCTGAGTCCTCGTGGCTCACAGATTACTAATACACCAGTTGCAGGTACAGGTTTTACGATGATCATGACGCGAGAGCGATGTCTTGTTTTGGAGTTCTTCTTCTGCTTCTTCTTCGATCAAGGGATAGGTTCCAGGTCGGCAGCCTGGGCTAGCAGGGTGGATGTCGTTGGAGTTTCTGTTCGTGTTTCGTCTGTAGTCGGATGTTGATCTCATGTATGATATATTGATGTATTCTTGCGGCACTTGTATGCCTTGTATGTATTCTCAAATATTTTGTAATGTTGATGTAATGATATCCACCTTGCAAAAGCGTCTTCAAGATGCGCTTCTATCCTTGGTGGGACCTTCGTGTTCCTTTAGGATAGGGTCGCATCTTGGGCGTGACACGGACGCGGAGCGCCGATTCGTCCCCGATCGGACGGAGCACGATCTGGAGGACCCCGACATGGGGGCGGCCGCCATGGAAGACAACACCGAGGCGGGCGGCGGCCAAGCCGGCGGCGAGGCAGGCGGCTCCGGGCTTGGAGTCAGCTTCGACGACTGGCCGGATGACGACGAGGCGGAAGTCGTCCCACGCCGCCAGCCGGCGTCTGGCCACGGCGCAGGTTCCTCCGCCGCGCTGCCTGCTCGGGGCGGCGGGCAGAAGCGTCGTGCCGCGTCAGGCTTGTTCGGCAGTCGGCCGAAGAAGCCCAAGGGCGGGGCAGCGGCGACCAGGTGGGAAGAGGCGGCCGCGAAGGCCGCCCGCTTCCGCAAGGCGGTGAAGCAACCGCAGACGGTGTCGGCATAAGTATATAGTCCTTCATGTATTCTTTCTTCTTTTTTCTGGTAGTTCATGAATCCTTGTCCTTTCTCAAAAAATCAGGGCTCCATTGTCGCTCGAGCGGGTTGCTGCCGCCTCCGTCGTTGGATCGCCGGGAGGATCCGGGAGCACCACTCGCCGCGTGGACCCCCGTGCCGATCTTCAGGCGGCGACGGAGCGGAACGCGCGGGAGGCGCGGGAGGAGCGGGAGGCGGAGGCATTGAAGGCGGCCGCCGCCAAGGCGGCGCAGGAGGAGGAGGCGGCGAAGGCACGCGCCGATGCGGCGGCCAAGGCCCAAGCGGAGGCTGCGGCCGCGGCGATGGTGGAGGGGGCTTTGCTAGTCACCCCTCTATGCGTCGCGGCGCGTGAGGCCCTAGAGCCCGCCAGAAGAAGCCGGCGGTGACCAGCCGGGACTGGACAGGGAGGACGACGTTGTCGTCCTCGAGAGGGAGGCGGCACCGGCCCCGGCGACTGGGGCGACCCAAGGCGGCCGGCCTAACTTGCCGCCTGCGCAATCGGCCGGGGGCGAGCTGGCCGCGAGGACTGATCTGGTGGTCTGAACACCGTCGCGCCAGCGCGCGGGGAAGGCCGCATCAGAGCCGCAGAAGGCTGCATCGGAGTCGCAGCAGGCCGCGGGCTCCAGCTCGTCGGCCCAGGACATGGAGGCGGCCAGCGCCATCTCGGGGTGGACGCCGGGTGGAGGGACGGCGATGATGAATGTGGCCGCGCAGGACGTCCGGACCCGGCTTCAAGCCCAGGCTGCGGCACTGAGGAAGTACAACGACGAGTTCCTTGCGACGCGGGCGGCCATCCGGGTTAGTCTTCTTGTCTTTGCTTTTTTGATCTTGGTTTCTTCCGTGGGGGCACGTCAGCGCACCCACTGTGTGTAGTCCCCGAGTTCCGTGTCGGCTGCTGAGCAGGCGGCTTGGAACTTCCTAGTGGACCTTGTTTTGCTATTCTTGTTCTCATTCGCTCTTCTGCCTGACTTGCAGGACTACCACAACCTCCGCGCGGCTGCCTTCAACTCCCAGGCTTGGGAGCTGACCCAGAAGACTGCTGACTTATCTGAGAGCCGGGGTAAGTGCTTCGTTTTTTATCTCATGTGGGGGCGCGTCAGCGCACCCACTGGGTGTAGTCCCCGAGATTCGAGCCGACTGCTGAGCAGTCGGGTCGGATCTTCCCTGACGACTTCTTCTTATTGCTTCTTTTTTCTCTGCCATCCCTGCAGCGGCCAACGCCAGTCTAAGGGAGCAGCTGGGAGGGACTCAGGCCGCCCTCCGCGCTAAGGAGGCCGAGTTTGCCGCCTTCGCACAGGAGCGTGACCGCCTGGCCAAGAGATTGGCCGACCAGGAGGAGAGCCACAAGGTGGCCCTGAAGGCGGTGCGGGACAGCGAGGCCGCCCTCCAAGCCGAGTATGAAACAGAAGCGGCCAGCTGGGCCGAAGCGAAGCAGTCGCTAATCAACGGCTATGGCCAAATCGAAGACCTGGTTGACGGTAAGCCGCCTTCCTCTTCATCCTTTCTTGCCGCTTGCCGTTTTAGCTCGTTTTCTGACTTGGTGTTTTTCTCTTCTTTGTCTTTCTTCCTTGCGCAGAGTACTTCCCTGTCTACTCTACTGCCGCCAACCAGATCGTCGAGGCCCACCGCGAGGCACAGAGGCAGGCTGGCGCCGAGATCGCACCGAACGCTCGCCGGTCGCTGGAGGAGCAGCTCTTGGCGATCCAAGCCCGCCTCCAGCCGGCTCATCGCCTGCTCCGTCGGCTTCAGCGTGTCGGGGAGCAGGTGTTGACCGCTCTCTGGCCTGGTGAAGTGATTCCCCGCACCCCCAGTCGGACTGTCGACTGGCTGGAGGTGGCGGTCGGCCGCTTCGAGGCCTGGAAGGCTTCGGCGGCTCGGTCCGGCGCCAGGCGGGCGCTGGAGTTCGCCAAGACCTGGTATCTTGGGCTGAGTCTGGACCAGCTGGCCACCTGGCGGCAGCAGGCCGACACGGAGCTGAAGCCGGCGCGACCGGCTATCATCCGGCGGGCTTCGGCGATCGCCGACTACACCGACACCAGCGCCTTCGCTCCTAAGGTGGACGACAACGGTGTTGTCCAGCCGGAGGAGTGGTTCGGGCTGAACCTGGAAGATGGCGACCCGGCGGAGGAGATCGACTCCAGCGACGAGGGCGAGGAGGAGGAGGAGGAAGGTGAAGACGCCGGGCCAGATGGTGGAGCGGCCGGTCAGCCTCAGCTTGACCGTGCCTCCAGCAATAAGGCACGCGCGGGTGCACCGCCTGCAGCTGGCGATGATCAAGTCGAGACCCGCCAGCCGGCCACTCCTCCAGCCGGTGGCGCCGTCTCCACCGACCAACCCGGCTCCCACACCGCGCCCTTAGTCTAGTCTGCTGTCTTTATTTTCCTGTCTTATCACTCTTGAAACAATATTTTGTTAAGTTTGCACAATTCCACCCACTGGGGGTGTATTCGAACTATGTTGATTGCCGGCATGTTGGGGGCCTTATGTGTAAATATGAATATGCATGTGTTTGGCTTTCCCTTGTTCTTTGCTTTTCATCCTTCTGCTGTTTCCTTTGCCGCCCTCCCTTGGTTGCCGCCCTCCCCAGTCGGACAGTTGCTCTGCAATCTGTGGCTGGAGAAGTGCTTGGCCAGTTGGGAGGGCAAGTACTCTAGCTTTGTTGGATTATAGCGAAGTGTTTGGGAGGCCGGCCAGCCGGCTGTTTTGACAGTCGGCAAGCGTGGTTGGAGGCCGTCTTTTCGTTATACAAGTTCGTTAGTCCTTAGCCATTTTTCGTGTGGGCATCCTTTCTGCCTTTGGCTCTTGCTAGTCGGACAGTCGGTTCTTCGAGCTGCGACTTTCAACAAGAGAGGGTCCGGGAGCCGGCACACTACTTGTCTGACTTCAGGTAGAACTTTTAATATAACTTAAGGCGGCCAGTCCCCGGGTCGCCTAGTCGAACCGGGTGCCAGACAGAAAATCAAATGTAATAATACATTCATGAATATGACACTCGTCATTCATAGATAAAGGAAGGCAGTCCCCGAGTGCTCCTCGGGGGGCCTATTGTCTCGTACTTAATACAAAAGGGGAGCATGATACATACTGCTTTCAACTGTAAAATCTTCTCAGGAGGTTCGCGTTCCATGGTCGTTCCGACTCCTTGCCGGAATCATCCCTCTTGCGTGCTCTTGGTTTTTGTGCGTCGATCAGGTAGTAGGAGTTGTTGCCTAGTGCCTTGCTGATGACGAAAGGGCCTTCCCAAGGGGCCGAGAGCTTGTGCTGGCCGGCTGTTCGCTGGATCAGCCGAAGCACAAGGTCGCCCTCTTGGAAAGATCTTGGCTTGACCTTGCGGTTGTGGTAACGGCGCAACCCCTACTGGTAGATGGCGGACCGGCTGAGTGCTAACAGCCAGCCTTCTTCCAGCAGGTCGACGCCGTCTTCTCGTGCTTCTTTGGCCTCCGCCTCCGTGTACATGGTGACCTGAGGCGAGTCGAAGTCGATGTCGGTTGGGATGACAGCCTCGGCACCATATACAAGGAAGAACGGAGTGAAGTCGGTCGACTTGTTAGGGGTAGTACGCAGACTCCAGAGGACAGCCGGCAGCTCATCGAGCCAGCAGCCGGTCGATCGCTCCAGTGGTACGACCAGTCGGGGCTTGATGCCAGAGAGGATGAGTCCATTTGCTCGCTCGACCTGGCCGTTTGACTGCGGGTGGGCAACAGACGCTAAGTCCAGTCGGATACCTTGCGTCGCGCAGAAACGTGCCAGTGCTCCTTTGGCAAAGTTTGTGCCGTTGTCGGTGATGATGCTGTGCGGCACGCCGTACCGAGTAGTGATGTCGGCAATGAACGTCACAGCAGTCGGCCCATTCAGCTTCTTGATCAGCTTTGCTTCGATCCACTTGGTAAATTTATCCACGGCGACAAGCAGATGTGTCAAGCCACCGCGGGCTGTCTTGAATGGGCCCACCATGTCCAGCCCCCAGACGGCAAAGGGCCAGGTGAGGGGGATGGTCTTGAGTGCAGAAGCCGGCAGGTGTTGCTTGGAACTGAAGATTTGGCATCCTTTGCAGCTCTTGACTATCTCTTTGGCATCTTCAGAAGCAGTCGGCCAAAAGAAACCGTGGCGGAAAGCTTTGGCCACAAGTGATCTTGAGGCTGCGTGGTGGCCGCATTCGCCTTGATGGATATCCTTGAGGATTGCCACTCCTTTCTCTGGCTCGACGCAGCGTTGGAAGACTCCAGTGACGCTGCGCTTGACGAGCTCTCTGTTTATTATTGCATATGCTCCGGCTCGACGTTGCACTAGTCTTGTCGAGATCTCATCAGCCGGCAGCTCTCTGTTGACTAGAAAGTTGAGGATGGGCTGGGCCCATGATGGAGCTGTGACTTCTTCTACTGTCAGTACGGCCACCGTGACTCGGGTGGGTGGGTTGGGTGGCGTGGGATTGGAGTCGGCCACCGCTTCTTGTGTTGCTGCAGTCCTCGGGCCGACTGCTGCAGTCCCCGGGCCGGGTTCTGAAGTCCCCGAGCCGGGTGTGACTACGGCAGTCCCCGGGCCGGTTGTTGAAGTCTCCGCGCCGGCTACTGGATTCCTCCAGTCGGATCCGGCTGCATCAAGGGCAGGCAGTACAAAGATAGAGTCCGACTCTGGAGACGGCTTGATGGACGGCTTGAGGAGGCGCTGGAGAGAGACACCGGTCGGTATAGCCTGTCGGGTGGAGCCGATCCGCGCCAGGGCATCTGCTTGGTCATTGTCGGCCCGTGGTACGTGAAGGAACTCGCACCCTTCGAAGTACCCACTGATCTGCTGGACGAGGAATCGATAGCTTACCATGTTTGCATCCTTGGCGTCCCAGTTGCCAGATGACTGCTGGATCACCAAGTCTGAGTCGCCATAGCACAGGATCAGGCGTATGCCAAGCTCTTTGGCTAGCCGGAGCCCGTGTATGAGTGCCTCGTACTCGGCCACGTTGTTGGAGGCGGCGAAGTGGATTTGCAGCGTATATCTAAGTTTGTCGCCTTTGGGAGAGGTGGGGACGATGCCGGCTCCCAAGCCGGTGCGCATCTTGGACCCGTCGAAGTGCATCCGCCAATGGGTAGAGTCGGGAGCCGGCGGTAGGTACTGGGTCTCGGCCCAGTCGACGAGGAAGTCGGCCAATGCTTGGGACTTGATGGCAGTGCGGGGCTGGTAGAAGATTGTGTAGGGTGCCAGCGCAATGGCCCATTTAGCCACCCGGCCGGATGCATCCCGGCTGCCTATGATCTCGGCAAGCGGGGCGGTGCACACGACCGTGATGGGATGCTCTTGAAAATAAGGCTTCAGCTTCTTGGCAGCGAAGTACACTCCATAGCACATCTTCTGGTAGTGCGGGTAGTTTTGCTTTGAGCTGGATAGTACTTCGCTTAGGTAATACACTGGCCTCTGGACTAGCTGGGCTCGGCCTTCTTCCGGGCGCTGGACCACGACAACTGTACTGACCACTCGGCTAGTCGCGGCAATGTAGAGGAGCATGGGCTCCTTCTCAGTCGGCGCCGCCAGGACAGGTGGAGTAGTCAGCATCTTCTTCAACTCATGGAAGGCTTGGTCTGCTTGGTCATTCCACTCGAAATGAGTGGATTTCTTCATGAGTCGGTATAGGGGGAGAGCCTTCTCTCCTAGCCGGCTGATAAAGCGGTTTAAGGAGGCCAGGCATCCGGTGAACTTCTGCACATCTCGCAACTTGGTGGGTGTCGTGGAATTGTCACGGCAGATGTCCTTGAGCTAGGACTTAGTCGTGGAGCCATCGCAGCTAGTAAGCTTAAAGGGGTTAAACGGGACAAGGAACACGAGGGTTATACTGGTTCGGCCCCTTACAGTGAAGGTAAAAGCCTACGTCCAGTTGAGGTTGTATTGCTTGGGGTTTCGACGACCAGGAGCTAAACCGCCCTGCTTGGTTATCGGCCTGATCTTTTCTCTCCCTGAACCGCCGCCGGGTCGTCCCTTTATATAGAGAGGTTGACGCCCAGCGGCTCTCAGAGTCCCGGCCGGCCCATAACAGTGTCCGGCTCGGACTCCTAACTATTCTTGCCTTACACTACAAGTCTTGCTATAACGGCGGTTTATAACTACAGGCCTTGAGCCGCCTCCGGGTCTTAAGCCCATTATTGGCCCGCCGTCTTCAAGCTCGGTACTAGGCTTCGCGTGATGACCATTATGACGTAACCCGGCCCCTCCTGGGCGGGTGACTCTAATGGTTATATCCTCAACATTAGGCCCCAGATTGATTTGAACCAGTTCATGTCAATCTTCAATCCCTTTGAGAGAAAATCTTCCGGCTTACATTTGTGCGAAGGTTTTAACCCGCCGTGACGTCATCTTCTGGATTCCTAATAACCCGCCATGACGTCATCTTCCACTAAGTTCATTTCTTTATTCCGTATATCCCAACGGATCTTATCTTTAATGGCTATCCCGGAAATCGAGGCACTTCTGTGGCGAGATAATCACGCCGTGGCCTCCTCGTTTCTCGCGCCCACTTATGAGCCGCCCCTTATAAATAGGCCCGACCCTTATGTCTTCATTCACTTGTCGCCTCCATCGTCTTCCTCCTCTGCCACCCGAGAGCTCGAACTCCGCCGCCGCCGCCGCGTCCCTTGTCTTCCTCAACCTTGGCCGCTGCATCACCCTGACCTGGTCCAGAGAAACGGCGGCGACCTCCGCGACTCCTCAGCGCCGGTAAGTCCCTGCACCTCTCCACCATAGATCCGCATTTAGGGTTCTACTGTTCTTCCTCTGTTCTTCGCTGTTCTTCTCGAGTTCTTTGTAGTTCTTCCTCTACAGTCCAGTTTGATCCAAAAGTAGTGCAGAGCTCCTGCGGTAGTTGTTGCGCATCCATTTTCAATAGTGGCACACCCCCTTTACTTGCAAAGAGATCCCCTTAGAGCTCATGAACTTCTCTGTATCAGCTTTCTAGGTCTAGAAATTTTTCCCTTTTAGCCGATCGTTTGATCCAAAATAATCACTGCGATCCATGAAACTTGTTTGTGCCACACTTAGTCAAAAATTACATCTGTTTAGTTATGGCAGCTCATATCTCCGGCTTAAAAGAGGCCACACGCTGTAGAAATTTCCGGCTCATTTATAATAACGCTTTAGACAACTTGAATTACTCATGATGCCCTCAGCGGCTTAGATAACCCGACGCAATTAGCCATATGTCATTAGGCCCCTTCATAAGCCGCCATCTTGAACATTGAACTGTAAACTTCCTCCGACTTATAATTGAACCGGTCATTTCCTTTTATCATAGGCTTTCATCTTTCACAATGCCACCCAAAGCTCCCAAGGCACCCATCATGTGCAACTGGATGAGATCCAATGTTACTGACGAAACCTTAGCAGATTTCGTGAAGACGGGTCACCTGCCCAAGAAGGATGTCATGTCTTATCGTGCCCCTGACCCGTCGGAGGAGAGACCTCAACCTAGAGATGGCGAGGTGGTGATATTTGCTGATCACATGAGCCGGGGCTTCGCACCGCCCGGCTCAAAATTCTTTAGGGATGTTCTGAACTTCTTTGATCTGCGGCCGCAAGACATAGGTCCCAATTCCGTGTCAAATATCTGCAACTTTCAATTATTCTGCGAAGTATATCTTGGAGAAGAGCCCAGCCTACTGCTTTTTAGGGAGTTGTTCTATCTGAACCGCCAGAATGAATGCGCCAACGGGCCTAGCTTGGAGCTTGGCGGAATCTCCATCCAACGACGGAGAGATTGCCTTTTTCGTATGCTGAACCGCCAAGCCACCCAAAAGACTAGAACCAGACATGGTTCTATTGCCAAGATACTTCTCCGGCTGACAAGAGCCCTCTGCCCGGCTTTCGTGCGCTGCGTCTGGAGCCAAGTCACCCCCTGCCAGATAAGCTATCTCAAGCTGAGCGTCAACCTCTGATCCCCACTATCAACAAGATTAAGGCTCTCCTGGGAAATGGCCTCAATGGCATTGATCTGGTCCGGGTCTGGATCTCTTGGCGGGTGATCCCCTTGAGCCGCCGCCCCGGCTTAATGTGTGATTACACGGGCCGGAAAGATGACCCTCTGCGGCACAGCCGCAACGATCTACCTGAAGATGTCGTTGACAACATGACCAAGTCCCTCTTGAATGAGAGCTTGACCGACTGCGGGAGGACCGGCTTAAGTCCCTTCTGCAAGACTAACCCGGCTCCAGCGGTAAGCCACTGACCTGAACACCTTACTTTCCCTTTGGATAGTTTTCATCCGAACCTTAAGAAGTCTTTATTGTATTTTTCAGGCTGACGTTAAATTCTGGAAGGTCAAGTATGACCATGAGGCGGCTAAAAAAGCCAGAAAGGGTAAGAAAGCCGCCAGGAGAGCCGCTCCCCGTAAAAAGGGAAGCAAACCTACCGCCTCAGAGCTGCTTCAGCTGGATGATAGCTCCGAGTCAGAGGTAACCCTTGATTCTTTAGACTCTTCTTTTGCTTCTGCTTTTCGTCTGTCTCTTAACCACCTTATTGACTTGATTATCTGCAGGATGATACCGGAGCGAGTAACCCGGTAACGGAAGAGGTAACTATACTTTCCTCCGACTCGGACCCCTTGCCAAGGCTAAAAGTCCGAAGAGTAACCCGGAAAGTAAGATTTTCGCATCCTTTAGCTTATCAAGATCCTCAATTTCTTTTGAAGCAACAGATTCATGAGAGCCGGAGGCAAACCCGGGCCAGCAAGGATGCAGACCTCTCCTCCGGCTTACCCGAGGCATCAAGAAAGCGCCGGACTGAGGTTATCTCCAACTTATACCCTTTTCATCCTTTAGCGGGTGTCACTCGTCAACCGCTCAATTCGTCTGATTCAAATTATCAGGAAACTTCACCTTCCTCTGGTGATTCCATGCAATCTACCCTGCCGGCCTTCAAGACCGCGCCCGGGTAATGATGATCATCTTATGTTGTGCTTATCTTCCTCATGCTTTTGTACTAACCTTTTGTCCTTTCAGTGCTCAAGCAAAGCTCAGCAAGAGAGCGAAGAAGAATAAACCGGTCGAAGAGCCGGTCCTGACTGAACCGGAGGCTTCAGCTCAAGAGCCGCCAGCTGCCTCTGCTCCTGAAGCCACCGCTCCAACCGACGAGCCAATCATAGAGACTTCTTCTAACCCGGAGATCCCCAGCTCAGCTCAACCGGCCGATGACCCGAATGTGGTGATTACCCGGACTGAATACGTTGAGCCGGGAAGACCCACTGTGCTGGCCAGATGCTCTGCCAAGGAAGAGCTGCTAGAGCGCTGCCGGGCTAGATTGGAGATCACTGATTATGCTAACTTGAGCATTGGAGACATTGTCTCGGGTTACATTGGTCAAGTGCACAACAGCCGGGATCTGGAGATTGATATGGTGAAGCAAATCCAACAAAAATCTGAGGTACAAATCTCTTGCTTACTCCATAGTCAGTCTTACTATGCTAGCCCCCAAGTCTATTACTTATGATAGAATATGTTGTAGACTTAACTTCCGGCTTACTTTCATGAACCGGCAAGTTGTAAATAAAATCTTTCAACATGCATTAGCCCCCAAGTGCCAAGTGTATTTGCTTGGAAAGTGCTTGGGACTTTAATGTTGCATAACAATCACTCATACTATAACCCGGAATTTGTACAGGCTGCTTGCAAAAACTTTGAAGCTGAAATCTCTGAGCTGAAGAACCGCCTGAAGACACAGGAAACTGAGACCCGGAAGGCCAACGCCAAATTTGAGTTCAGTGTTGCTGCACAAGAGAAGCTGAAGAAAAAGTTTGAAACCAAAAGGAAGACTTGGGCCAAGGAGAAAATTGCTTTGGTCAGCTGGGCCGAACAGGCGGAAGCTGCTCTGACGGAAAGAACCACCGAACTCTCCGGCTTAAAACGCCATGTGTCACAGATGGTTGCAGCAATCTTCGGTAAGGCATTCTGTAGGCTTTCAACAAGTTTACATTCTTTATATCTCATAAGTCCCATCATTGCTAGCGGCTTACCTGACTTTGTTAAACAGGTCCCAGAAGCGCCAACCTGAATCAGAATGTGCTGACCAAGCTAAAGGCCGTGTACACCCTGGTGGAGCAACTCTACACCGGGTCACAGCGTGCTTTGGCCGTTGCGGCCCTGTCCAATGAGGTTCCGACTCACCTGGCGGACGTGCTTCGGCGGCTCGCCGTTCTTCCTCAGCGCTTTCAAGAGCTACGACAGGCCTCTGCAAGAGCCGGAGCCATAGCTACTCTGAGCCGGGCCAAGGCTTTCCTCCCGGAGCTAGACCCGGCGGAGATCGCGCTTGGATACCCCAGTCTGAAGGAAGACGGTACTCCCTTTGATCAACAAGACTTTGCTGCCTGTGTGAAGAGTGTGCGCCCGGTGGCTACCTTGATTGGGAATGACACCGATCTTACCAAGTATCAGCCGGGATATGACTCGGAGAATCAGAGGATCCCCACTCCACGCTATGAAGCAATCAGCTTGATCCCTCCGACTCGTAAGCATACCTTCGCCCCAGAAGTTGACCCGGCCGGGCTAATTGATGAGGAGGCTCAATTTGAAGCTTTGAGCTGCATTGACTGGAAATCGTCAACCTTCCAGGTCATGGGAACAGCCAGAGGAGCGGAGAGGGATGAGCCGGAAGCTTCGACCCAGCAAGCATCTTGACTCTTAGGCGGCTCATAGTTACACCTTAAAACAATGCCTCACCTTTTGGACTCGGGGAGTCTTGTAATAGAGTAGGACAAACACTTAAATTTTGTCGTGCCATCGTGCACGTGTTGAATGCTTAACTCCGTTGAGGCCGCTTCTTTTTATGCCTCCTGGTTATAATTGATCAGTTTTTCCTTAATCTCAAATAGCTGTCTTAAACCATCCTGCATAAAAAACAAGTCACAAGTCCCTAGGCGGCTTACCGCACTAAGAATCATAGACCTTATATATATAATCCGGAATATGAACAAAAGTCACCAAAGACTGGCCCTCAATTATATCCTCGAAGTAACCGTGATAACATACTTGCAAACCTTCAAGTATACTTCTGGTTTATGTGACCCGAATAATAAGGTTGGTACCTCAGCTCCGGCTCACCAGCATTGATAATACTTAACGTATGTTACTAACATTGTGAATCAAAGTTAAATCGGCGGCGGAAAAAACCACCCTTGCACGCTGCTAATATGACCAGAAGAACTTGTTGTAACTCAGAAGATTAAAACTTTGGGGCTTCCGGTTCGAATACGACCATAAAACCGTCCAAAGGGGTTAAGCTAAGATTCGAATGCGATCATATAGCCCCCAGTGGCTTTGGCGATGCCGATCAAGAGGGTACCGACAGCTATGTTCTCTTGGGTTCGAATACGACCCATGTTTGAACAGGAAGCCCCCAAATGACCTCGTGAGTTGTTTAACGCCGCTGATTCGAATACGATCCACATCGGTTCCCAAAGGGGTTGATCTATGATTCAAATATGATCAAAGAAAACTCCCCAATGAGCTCGGCAATTTGCCAATCAAGTGGGTATCGACAGCTATGTTCGCTTTGGTTCGAATACGACCTATGTTTGAACAGGAAGCCCCCAGGTGATCATGTGATGTTGTAATGGAAATAACACGTTTACCTTTGGAGGAGAAAAGGATAGAGGTCCTGCTTTATTATTTATCATAATATATACATGGCTATAGAAATATGTACAGTACGAGAGCCGGTGGCTCAAGTGTAATAAGGCCGAAGCTGAGCTATGTTCCACGGCCGACGGGTCTCCTCCTCCGACTTGCGTGAATCTTTGTGCTCCCAAACGTCGATAAGGTAGTATGACCCGTTGTGCAAGTTCTTGCTGACCACAAAGGGCCCTTCCCAAGGCGGCGATAACTTGTGTGCGTCTGTTTGATCTTGGATGAGCCGGAGCACTAGATCACCTTCTTGGAAGACCCGGGACTTAACCCGGCGGCTGTGATAATGGGCAGGTCTTGTTGCTAAATCGCCGAGCGAGCTGCTGCCACATCACGCTGTTCGTCCAACAAGTCAAGAGCATCTTGGCGCGCCCGCTCATTATCCGCCTCCACATAAGCCGCCACTCGAGGTGAGTCATGACGGATGTTGCTAGGGAGGACTGCTTCCGCTCCATACACCGTGAAAAAAGGCGTGTAACCCGTAGACCTGTTAGGAGTAGTATTGATGCTCCATAACACGGAGGGTAACTCCTCCACCCAACAACCCGACGTTCGTTGCAAAGGGACCAAAAGCCGGGGCTTGATGCCTTTCAGAATCTCCTGATTAGCTCTCTCAGCTTGACCATTGGATTGAGGGTGAGCCACTGACGAAACATCAAGTCGAATATGCTCTCGTTGACAAAACTCCTCCATGGCGCCTTTAGACAGATTGGTACCATTGTTAGTTATGATGCTGTGTGGAAAACCAAAGCGAAATATCACCCTTTTCATGAACTGAACCGCCGTGGCTACGTCACACTTGCTAACTGGCTCTGCCTCAACCCACTTTGTGAACTTGTCAACCGCCACCAAGAGGTGGGTCTTCTTATCCTTGGACCTTTTAAAAGGCCCAACCATATCAAGCCCCCAGACCGCAAATGGCCAAGTAATTGGAATCATCCTGAGCTCTTGAGCCGGCACATGATCCCATCACGAGAACCTCTGACAACCGTCGCATTTACTGACCAAGTCCTCCGCATCAGCATGAGCCATCAGCCAGTAAAAACCATGACGAAGAGCCTTGGCCACAAGGGATTTTGAGCCGGCATGATGGCCACAATCCCCTTCATGAATCTCACATAAGATTTCTTGACCCTCCTCAGGGGAGACACAACGCTGGAAAGTTCCAGTAACACTGCGATGATGCAGCTCACCATTGACAATGACCATTGACTTAGACCGCCGGGTTATTCGTCTGGCCAAAGTTTCATCCTCATGCAAGCCCCCCGGGTCATGTAAGCCAAGTACGGTACTGTCCAGTCTAGGGTGATGTGGAGTGCCGCCACCAACTGTGCCTCCGGGTCAGGAACAGCCAAGTCTTCCTCTGTAGGTAACTTAACAGAAGGGTTTTGCAGGATGTCCAAGAAAGTATTAGGCGGCACCGGCTTTCGCTGAGAGCCCAGCCGGCTTAACGCATCAGCCGCCTCGTTCTTCCTGCGATCAATGTGCTCTACTTGATAACCCTGAAAGTGTCCAGCAATGGCATCAACTTCACGGCGATAAGCCGCCATGAGAGGGTCCTTGGAGTCCCACTTGTCCGACACTTGTTGAGCCACCAAATCTGAATCGCCAAAGCATCTTACCCGGCTCAAACTCATCTCCTTAGCCATCCAAAGACCATGGAGCAAGGCCTCGTACTCAGCCGCATTGTTAGTACAAGGAAACATCAATCGTAACACATAATGAAACTTGTCACCTTTAGGGGAAGCCAATACAACTCCAGCCCCCGAGCCCTCCAATTGCCTAGACCCATCAAAGTGAATAGTCCAATATGTATTATCCGGCTTTTCTTCAGGCACCTGTAGCTCTGTCCAATCGTTGATGAAATCCACCAAAGCTTGAGATTTGACGGCAGTGCGTGGTACGTATTTCAGACCATGAGGCCCAAGCTCTATAGCCCACTTAGCAACTCTTCCTGTGGCTTCTCTGTTTTGGATGATATCTCCAAGGGGAGCAGAACTAACCACAGTGATGGGGTGACCCTGAAAATAATGCTTAAGCTTCCGGCTTGCCATGAACACCCCATAAACAAGCTTCTGCCAATGTGGATACCGCTGTTTGGACTCTATGAGAACTTCGCTGACGTAGTAAACCGGCCGCTGAACCGGATACTCCTTACCCTCTTCCTTGCGCTCCACCACCACAGCCACACTGACGGCTCGTGTGTTAGCAGCTACATACAGTAATAAGGGCTCCTTATCAACCGGAGCAGCAAGGACTGGGGGCTCAGCCAGCTGTCTCTTCAAATCCTCAAAAGCAGCATTAGCAGCACCATTCCAGATAAAGTCATCAGTTTTCTTCATCAACTGGTACAGTGGCATGGCCTTTTCACCCAAACGGCTTATAAACTGGCCAAAAGCAGCGATACGACCCGCCAGGCGCTGGACGTCATTTATACACGCCGGCTTAGCCAGAGAGGTGATTGCCTTAATCTTCTTCGGGTTAGCTTCAATGCCTCTATGAGAAACCGGAAAACCCAAGAGCTTGCCTGCAGGAACACCAAAAACACACTTGGCCGGGTTAAGCATCATCTTGTAGACCCGGAGATTATCAAAGGTTTCTCTCAGATCATCTATCAAGGTTTCCTTCTCCCTGGACTTAACCACAATATCATCCACATAGGCATGAACATTGAGCCCAATCTGGTTATGAAGACAGTTCTGCACACAACGCTGATAAGTCGCCTGTGCACTCTTGAGTCCAAAAGGCATAGACACATAACAGAAGGCTCCAAAGGGAGTGATGAACGCCGTTTTCTCCTGGTCTTTAACTGCCATTTTAATCTGATGGTATCCAGAATAAGCATCCAAGAAACTTAAGCGCTCACAACCCGCCGTAGCATCAATGATTTGATCAATACGGGGGAGGGCAAAAGGATCAGCCGGACATGCCTTGTTTAAGTCCGTGTAGTCCACACACATCCGCCAGGTGCCATTCTTCTTGAGCACGAGCACCGGGTTAGCTAACCACTCTAGGTGAAAGACTTCAACAATAAACCCGGCCGCCAAGAGCCGGGCCACCTCTTCACCAATGGCTTTCCGCCTCTCCTCATTAAACCGCCGAAGGAATTGCCTGACCGGCTTAAATTTCGGATCAACATTGAGAGTGTGCTCAGCGAGTTCTCTAGGTACACCTGGCATGTCAGAAGGTTTCCATGCAAAAATGTCCCTATTCTCATGGATGAACTCGATGAGCGCGCTTTCCTATTTTGGATCCAGATTGGCACTGATGCTAAACTGCTGAGATGAGTCACCTGGAACGAAATCAACAAGTTTAGTCTCATCAGCTGACTTAAATTTCATTGCCGGCTCATGCTCCATGGTCGGCTTTTTCAGAGATGTCATATCCGTTGGGTCAACATTGTCCTTGTAAAACTTCAACTCCTCTGTCGCACAAACAGATTCTGCATAAGCCGCATCGCCTTCCTCACACTCCAAGGCTACCTTCCGGCTTCCATGAACCGTAATGGTCCCATTGTGACCCGGCATATTGAGCTGCAAATACATGTAACATGGCCGTGCCATGAACTTAGCGTAAGCCGGCCGCCCAAATATAGCATGATACGGACTTCTTATCTTAACCACCTCAAAGGTTAATTTCTCCACCCTGTAGCTGTACTCATCTCCAAAAACCACTTCTAGCTCAATCTTGCCCACTGGATATGCCGACTTACCAGGCACCACGCCATGGAAAACAGTATTGGACTGGCTGAGATTCTTATCAATCAATCCCATACGACGGAAAGTCTCATAATAGAGGATGTTGATCCTGCTGCCTCCATCCATGAGCACCTTAGTGAACTTATATCCTCCCACCTGAGGAGCCACCACCAAGGCCAAGTGACCCGGATTATCAACCCAGGGGGGTGATCCTCCCTACTCCACACAATAGGCTGCTCAGACCATCTTAAATAGCGTGGAACCGCCGGCTCAACAGCATTTACAGCCCTCTTATGAAGCTTCTGATCTCGCTTACATAGACTGGTGGTAAACACATGATACTGTCCGCCATTGAGCTGCTTTGGATTGGTCTGGTATCCCCCCTGCTGTTGTTGATGACCCTGGCCGGACTGCTGATTAAAGCCCCCTTGACCATTCTGAGGATTAGAATTTGAGCCGCCGCCCGGGCCATGAAAGCCGCCGGCGCCTGAGCCGCCGCCCGAGCCATTGTTGCCATTAAAGGCATTGGAATTCTTAAAGGCCTTCATGATTGCGCAATCTTTCCATAGATGAGTAGCTGGCTTTTCCCTAGAGCCATGCCTTGGACAAGGCTCATTCAACAAATGCTCAAGCGTCGGGCCTGACCCGCCGGCTCGGGGAGGTGGCCTCCCCTTACGTCGCTGGTTGTTCCCCTGTGAGCTGGCGTTGGCCACAAACTCTAGGCTGCCGTCGGCCTTACGCTTGCCACCTCCTTGGTTCGCCGGGTTATGCTGAGGACCCTTGCCATTGCCATTCTTCTTTCCCTTCCCTGTCCTTTCATCATCTGACGCGGGGTCCTTGGTACTATCAGAGTCGGCGTACTTGACGAGAGCCGCCATCAGTGTACCCATATCATTGCAATCGCGCTTGAGCCACCCGAGTTTCATCTTCAGGGGCAGGAAACGACAATTCTGCTCCAACATTAGGACCGCAGAGCCGGCATCCATCTTATCAGATGAATGTATTATCTCTTTGACCCGGCGGACCCAATGGGTTGTAGACTCACCCTCCTGCTGTTTACAGTTAGTCAAATCCACAATTGACATAGACTGCCTACAGGTATCCTTGAAGTTTTGGATGAACCGGGCTTTCAGCTCAGCCCAAGACCCGATAGAATTGGGTGGCAGCCCTTTCAGCCAAGTGCGGGCAGTCCCATCTAACATCATGGTGAAGTACTTGGCCATTGCCGCTTCGCTAACCTCCAGCAACTCCATGGCCATCTCATAACTCTCGATCCAGGCTCCGGGTTGTAAATCAACTGTGTAGTTAGGCACCTTCCTAGGCCCTTTGAAGTCCTTGGGTAGACGTTCATTGCGAAGAGCCGGCACCAGACAAGGGACACCTCCGGTCCTCGTAGGTATACCCACGTCGACGGAAGCTGTCGGGTAAGCCGTGGGTGGTTGGTAAGCCGTCAACTGAGGCATCTGCTCCGCCTCTTGCCGTGCTCTGTCTTGGTCTACCGCATGTAAAGCTCCATTATGAGCTGGGCCGTGGCCAGGAGGCAAGTCACGGCGTCGGACATTACTTGAGCCGGTTACTGAGGCCATGTGTCTGCTATAACTCGTGCTCCGGCCTGGACGAGGGGTTGAATGAATCCTGTCCCGGCTATAAGAATACGCCTCTTGCTGCGCCAGAGCCGTCTGAAGGAGTTCTCTGACCCAGCGGGTTTCAACCGCCGTTGGAGAGTCACCGTCAATTGGGAGAGCCCCCAGCCGCGCCGCTGCGGCGACCATGTTTTCCAACGGGTTGGCATAATGACCCGGGGGTATTGGTATGTACTGAGGCGGGGTAGGGTTCACCCGGGGAGGCCCCATCACTTGGGGTTGAATTGGCGTTCCAGTCCCGGGCGCTATGATCTCTGGCGGGTTACTTGGCCCTGCACCAGGCGTGTTGAAGAGGTTTCGAGGATCGTAAACCGGAGGGAGTCGAGATTGGGCCTTGTGGTGCCTCCTTCTCATGACCTCATTGGACGCGTTTTGATCCATCGTGAGACGGAAAGATTGTGCCTGAATCAGCTGAGTCTGGGCGTCGAGAGCCGCCCTCTCTGCAGCCATCCTGATCCCTTCCGCCGCCAGATCCTCCTTGGCTTTTACTAGATCTAACTTTAACTGTGCCACCTCCGCGTCATGCTGAGCTTGATCCGTCAGGGCAACCGTAGCGGTCAACAGGGCCGTCATCTTGTCCGTGAGATCCATCAGCACCTGAGCCGGCGAGGGCACCGGGTTTCCTGACCCGGCGGCAGGGGTTTGAACAGGCTGTGCATCGGCCATGAAGATTCCAACCCGGCTCGGCGGCTCAAAAGGGTCCGGAATACTGTCGCCGTCGGAACAGCCCCTGAGCCTGCCATCCTGAAGTTGATATAACGAATTTGACTCATCCGTAGCCGACTCGCCGTCAGAGCCGGCGGCCGTCTCGTCACCAGATCTAGATCCTTCAGAGAATCCCCCATGGATACATCCCACGAAAGCATGCGTCAAGGCAGGTAGAGTTCGGGCGGGTCGCACCCGCTGAGCCGTCTCAATGAGATCGGTGCAGAGATCCAGCTCAGGGCCCGGCTCACCAATCTTGCCAATGAAGACGTGGATTCCGCCGAAGGGGACCCGGTACCCGTACTCGATTGAGCCGGCGTTGGGGCCCCAGGTTGCATCGTCGATGTAGAGCTTGCCGTGACAACTCTTGGTCATCCGGCCCACAGCGTATCCCTTGAGCCCTTCGAAGCTGCCCTTCAAGAACTCAAATCCACCGTGCGCTGGCCCCACGGTGGGCGCCAACTGTCGTGGAATTGTCACGGTAGATGTCCTTGAGCTAGGACTTAGTCGTGGAGCCATTGCAGCTAGGAAGCTTAAAGGGGTTAAATGGGACAAGGAACACGAGGGTTATACTGGTTCGGCCCCTTACGGTGAAGGTAAAAGCCTATGTCCAGTTGAGGTTGTATTGCTTGGGGTTTCGACGACCAGGAGCTAAACCGCCCTGCCTGGTTATCGACCTGATCTTTTCTCTCCCTAAACCGCCGCCGGGTCGTCCCTTTATATAGAGAGGTTGACGCCCAGCGGCTCTCAGAGTCCCGGCCGGCTCATAACAGTGTCCGGCTCGGACTCCTAACTATTCTTGCCTTACACTACAAGTCTTGCTATAACGGCGGTTTATAACTACAGGCCTTGAGCCGCCTCCGGGTCTTAAGCCCATTATTGGCCCGCCGTCTTCAAGCTCGGTACTGGGCTTCG
The DNA here is from genome assembly GCF_018294505.1 of Triticum aestivum. Taxonomy (NCBI): domain Eukaryota; kingdom Viridiplantae; phylum Streptophyta; class Magnoliopsida; order Poales; family Poaceae; genus Triticum; species Triticum aestivum. The sequence goes on from NC_057805.1 coordinate 400,497,536, forward strand.
CGTGATGACCATTATGATGTAACCCGGCCCCTCCTGGGCGGGTGACTCTAATGGTTATATCCTCAACAGTGGGAATCTCCATTCTCTCAATGGCCTTGATCTTCACAGGGTTGCACTCAATGCCGCGTTCGGAGACCAGAAAGCCTAGAAGCTGGCCGGCAGGTACTCCGAATACGCACTTCTCGGGGTTGAGCTTGATCTGAAATTGGCGCAAGTTGGCAAATGTTTGTTTGAGGTCCTCCAGCAGGGTGCCGCGCTTCTCTGTCTTCACCACAATATCGTCTACGTAGACGTGGGCATTTCTGCCGAGTTGCTTGAGGAGGCATTTCTGCATGCAACGCTGAAAAGTGGCACCGGCATTCCTTAAGCCGAATGTCATAGTCAGGTAACAGAAAGCTCCGAATGGTGTGACGAAGGCAGTCTTCATGCGGTCTGCTGGGTCCAACTTGATCTGGTGGTATCCTGAGTAGGCATCCAAAAAACTCAACAGCTCGCATCCGGCTGTGGAGTCTATCACTTGGTCAATCCGTGGCAAAGCAAACGGATCTTTGGGGCGGGCCTTGTTGAGGCTGGTGTAGTCTATACACATACGCCATTTGTTGTTCTTCTTCAACACCAAGAATGGGTTGGCAAGCCACTCTGGGAAAAATACTTCCATAATAAAGTCGGCGGCGAGGAGCCGGGCTATCTCTTCTCCTACGATTCTTCGCTTCTCTTCTGACAGTCGGCGGAGGGGCTGCTTGACCGGCTTCGCGTCGGCTCGGACGTGCAATTTTTGCTCGGCGAAATCCTTCGGAACACCCGGCATGTCCTTTGGGGACCATGCGAAGATGTCTCGATTCTCACGGAGGAAGTCGACGAGCTCGCCTTCCTATTTACTGTCCAGGTTTGCACCAATGACTGCAAACCTTTCCGGGTTCTCCGGGTCCAGAGGTATCTTCTTCGTCTCCTTGGCCGGCTGGAAGGAGCCCTGTGCATCATGATCCTTGGGGTTGGGGGACAAGGCCGGCTGCTTGCCGGCCATGGCCACAACTCGTTCCAGTATCTTCTTCTCTTCTGCCACCACGAGGGACTCGGCCAGCCGATTGCTGGCTGCAGCGCACTCGATGGACTTCTTGTAGTCGCCGGCTACAGTGATGATCCCCTTCGAGCTCGGCATCTTCATCTTCAGGTAGGCGTAGTGGGGCACAGCCATGAACTTGGCCAGGGCAGGTCGGCCAAGCAAGGCGTGGTAAGGGCTCTCCAGATCTACTACCTCGAACCAGATTGCTTCTCGGCGAAAGTGATCTTTGTCTCCGAAGAGAACATCCATCTTGATCTTGCCGATCGGGGAACAGGACAGGCCGGGTACGATGCCATGGAACACGGTCCGGCTTGGCATGAGCTACTTTGCCTTAATATTCAGCTTCTCCATGGTATCGCGGTACAGTATATTGATACTGCTTCCGCCATCAATCAGAACGCGGGAGAATCGGGCCGCTCGCCTCTCCGTTGCGAGGGTGACATCCAATACTAATGCGTAGGAGCCAGGGGACGGCATCACCTCTGGGTGGTCGGCCCGGCTCTAGTTGATAGGCTTCTCGGACCAGTGCATCAACTCGGGGTTGCTGGAGGCGACTGCGTTGACCTCTTGGTGCTGTCGGCGCCGACTACGCTTGTCTTCAACTTGGCTTGTGAATACGACGTAGGCGGCATGCTCTTCAGGGAACTCATCTTGAATGGCTCCGACTACTGGTCGAGCAGCCGGCTGCTGGGGGGCTGGAGGCGGAGGCGGCACCAGCCCCTCGCCGTTGGAGATCCGTGTGAGCCAGTGGCACTTTTGGGTCGTGTGGTTGGACGGCTTCGCGCCGCTGTGGAACTTGCAGGGGCATCGAGAGTCTGCTCGTAGGAGAAGGCCGGCTGCCAAGCCGGCCTGCCGCCCTTCTTCTTGGGAGCGGGCCGTTCTTCGGGCTGCTCATCTTCGACTATGGCCACCTGCCGACTGGTAGAAGGCGGCATAGGGGCCTTGCACTTGTGGTCGTTCTGGTAGGGGCACCGATTGGAGTCGCCAGCCGGCGTCTTGGGAGCCGGAGCGAGCACCTTCCCAGAAGCGTCCACTCGGAGCTCGGTCTTCATCGAGGAGTCGGCCGTGGCGTATTTGTCTGCGATGATCAGCAGTTCGTCGAGGGTAGCCGGCTCGTCGCAGAGCAGTCGGTGCTTGAGGAGGGTGCCCTCTCGGCACCCGGCGGTGAAGTACTCGATGGCCTGAACCTCGTGCACCCCCTCACATGAGTTGCGGAGCTCGGCCCACCGCGTGAGGTAGTCGCGGGTCGACTCGTTGGGCCCTTGGACGCATAGGGAGAGTTGGCGAGGCTTGGGAGGCCGCTTGTACGTGCTGGTGAAGTTACGGACGAAGACTTCCGTGAAGTCCAGCCAGCTGTTGACGCTGTAGGGCTTGAGGCTGTTGAGCCAGGTGCGCGTCGTGCCTTGCAGCATGAGGGGGACGTACTTCACGGCTACGCGCCTGCTGCCGTTGGCTATGCTGACAGCAGTAGAGTAGTCGATGAGCCAATCTTCCGGCTTCACAGAGCCGTTGTACTTGGGCGTGTCTCTGGGGAGCGAGAACCCTTTGGGGAAGGGCTCGTCGCGGATGCGGGGGCCAAAGCATGGCAGACCAACATCGTCTTCTTCTTCTAGCACGAGGGATCGAGCCAGGCGGTCGATCCGGTGGCGAGCGTCGTTCTCGCCGACTCCTTCGTGGTGGCCTAGTCGGCCACCAAGAGTCGGATGCGTGACAGGCGGCGGGGTGGGATATCTCTCGCCTCGAGGCAGGGGAGGAGGCGGATTTCCTTGGCGCTCCACTGCTCGAGGGCGGCCTTCTGCGTTGCGCTTGATGGTGATCCGAGTCTGGCTGCGCTAGCAGCCGGCTCCTTGTCTTTCCTTGCGCGGGCGCCGCTCGCAGTCGGCGACCGGGATGTCGCGGCATGCTCTCGGCGCGGGGGAGGACTCTCAGTGCGGGCGCCGGCTTCGTGCCGTTATGCGGCCGCGTCGATCAGCTGCTGGATTCGCCTTCTCATGTAGGGGAGCTCGTCGGCTCCCAGCCCGTTTAGCTCTTCAGCAGCCGCCTGAGCGGCTCGCAGATTCTCGAGCGGGGTGGCGTAGACGGGGCGGTCTGCCCCCAGCATGCTGGTGATGGCCGCGTCGCGCTTCTGGACGAGGCCGGCTCGGCTCGGCCCGCCATGAGGCGGCGTGCCAAAGGCGGCGCGGTCGACTTCGCGCTGGTGAGCCTCGGTGAGGCGTCTCATGGAGGCTATCTTCTGGCCTTCCGCGATGAGGGCGAGGCGGCGTGCCTCCAGGGTCTCGGCGTCGGCGTCAGCCGGGATGGGGACGGATAAGTCATGCATCGCCGCCTGCAGGGCGTCGTGGGCGTTCTCGCCCGAGTTGGCGACGTGGCTAATGACCAGCACTTCGGTGAGAGCTGCTGCCGCTGTCAGCTCGAGGGAGAGGGTCGTCGAAGACTACTACGTCGGAGGGGTAGGTGTCGAGCGATGTCGTGTCGGAGTCGACAAGCATCGGGTCGGTGGAGCCAATCGACTCCGAGTTACAGCAGGCTCGCTGGAGACGCGAAGTTGGTCGAGGAGGCTGACGAGGCGGCTCTCGGGGTAGTCCGTGCCCGCGTCGGACGCGGGCTCGTCGGAGATGCGAGTCTCGCCGAGCAGATCGGCGAGGCAGCTCAATGCACAGGCGTCGTCGACGCCTTGCAGCGCGTCGGGGCAAACGCCGTCGGGCGCAGCAGGCTGGCTGCGCTCGCGGGGGAGGAAAGGGGTTCCCGTCCAGAACAGGTCTCCGGACGACGGTGCACCTGGCCCCACGGTGGGCGCCAAATGTCGGGTGGTAGGTGCAACATATGCCAACGGGTGGCTTATCATTGTGGGAGCCAGTAAGACGTCGCTGGTGCCTGGAAACGGGATGAGGCGAAGACATGCACGCCGGCGAATCTTACCCAGGTTCGGGGCTCTCCGTGGAGATAACAGCCCTAATCCTGCTCTGCGGGGTCTCCGCATGATCACTAGATCAAAATGAGTAGCTACAAACGCTCCTTGAGCTGTCGGGTTAGAGGGAGAAGAAGGGCAAGGCTAGCTCTCCTTTTCTCTCTATGTGGTGTGTGTAATTCTATGAGACCAACCCTTTGCATGGGTGCCCCGGGGGGTTTATATAGGCCTACCCCCCAGGGGTACAATAGTAATCCGGCTGGGCGCAGGTCCCAGCCGTCAGTGTCTGTGTTCGCCGGCTTCTTCGCCGGCCATTGGGGCCCGCCGACTGGTGGGTCCCGCCGGCTGCCGGCCTCTTGGTCGACAGGCCGGCCCCACCGCCTGGCGGTCTTGTCGGTGGCTGGTTACTGTTGCCTTGCCCCTGATGATGAGGGCTTTGTCGAGGTAAGTGTGGCTACAGTGCCGCCGCTTTGCGGGCTCTCACTGTAGCCTCACCTCGTCTTGTCTCCTTAATGAGGCTTGTGTTTCGAGGGAGGGAGGTGGCCGGCTATTGGGAGCCGGCTACACCCTCGGCCGACTAGGGGAGGCCGGGCCGCCTTCGAGCGTCTCTCTGGCTAAAGGGGCCCGCCGCCCGCGGGCCGTACTGGCATTTGTCGTGGGTGACGTCGAGGTCAACATGGCTACAGTGCCGCGCCGGACGGGAGATGGCTGATCCGTACGGCGCCCTGTGGCCATGCCGTCTCCGGGATTCGGGTTAGTGGGCTGCACTGCAGCCACGCCCCGTCTTATCACCATTATGTGGATACAGTCTTGGTGGGTGCGGTCTTGGCCGGCTTCTGGGAGTCGGCATTCTTCATGGCCGGCTTCTGGGAGTCGGTCCCCTTGGGGCCGGCTTCCTGGAGTCGGCCATCTCGTAGCTTTCTTGGGGAAGGTTTCTGACTGGGTCGCCTTCGAAAAGTCGGCCCTGGGGATAGTCGGCCGGGGGAAGGCGGCCCTATGCTTCGTATGCTTGAAGGCTTGAATGGCTTGATAATTTTTGAAGAGCCAGGGGGAGTCGGTTAGGCTACCCGTGGCCATTTACTCCGACACCAGATGCACTTTCCCAGGGAGATGTCCACCAACAACACTGCTGAGTACGAGGGGTTGCTTTCCGGTCTCAGGATTGCGGAAGACCTCGGGGTTAAGAAGCTCATCGTCAGGGGTGATTCGCAGCTTGTCGTCAGACAAGTCAACAAAGATTATCAGAGCCTGTTGATGGAGGCCTACGTAGATGAGGTGAGGAAGCTGGAGGAGCGCTTTGACGGTATTCAAGCGGAGCACGTTCCCCGAGCGGAGAACGACATCGTCGATTACCTGTCAAAGCGCGTTGCATTCAAGCTACCTATGGAACCAGGTACCTTTTTGCTTCGGTTAACTCAACCATCCGTCGAACCATCAACGGAGTAGAACAAACAGAGGAAATCAGGCCCCGGCAAGTACTTTCCCGCTGAGCCCCCAGGGGCCGCCGGCAAGGGTGTTGCCGTGGATCCCGAGCCTGCTAAGGAGTGACTGACTCCGGCAGGCCGTCGAGCCCTGGCCGTAGAGACGGCCGCTCCCATGGCAGAAGAAATGCCTTTGCTCCTTGCCGTCAAGCCCCAGGCTCCGGCATGGGCACAACATACCGTCTGATGCCTCCAAACAGGGGAACTTCCTAAGGAGCAGGAAGAAGCGGAGAATGTAGCCTGTCGGTCTGCTATGTATCAGTTCGTCGATGACGTCCTATACAGGAAGCGACCGAACGGTGTGAAATTAAAGTGCATTCCCCAGGAGGAAGGACTGGAGCTGTTGGCAGAGATACACGGAGGCATATGTGGCTCCCACATAGGGTCGAGGGCACTTGTCGGCAAGGCGTTGCGGCAGGGTTTCTTATGGCCCACTGCCATCCAGGATGCAACGGCACTAGTAACCAAGTGTGAAGTGTGTCAGTTCCATTCGAAGAAGCTTCATCAACCAGCTCAAGCCCTTCAAACAATTCCTCTTTCCTCGCCATTCTCGGTCTGGGGGCTCAACATCCTGGGACCTTTCCCCCGTACCGTCAGGGGCTTTGAGTACTTGTACATTGCGATCAACAAGTTCACAAAGTGGCCGGAGGTGGAAGCAGTGAGGAAGGTGACAGCACAGTCAGCCGTCAAATTCTTCAAGGGGCTAGTGTGCCGTTTTGGTGTGCCAAACAGAGTCATCACCAACAACGGCACACAGTTCACAAGCCACACCTTCATGCAATACATCCAAGACCTCGGCAGCAAGGTCTGTTTCGCTTCCGTGGCACACCCACGGAGCAACAGCCAGGCGGAGAGGGCAAATGTTGAAGTGTTGCGAGGCCTGAGGACAAAGACTTTTGACAGGCTACACAAGAGCGGAAGGTGCTGGATTGATGAGTTGCCGGCGGTTCTTTGGTCGATCAGGACGACGCCAAATCGAGCCACCGGCCAGACACCCTTTGCCCTGGTATACGGGGCAGAAGCAGTTCTCCCCACGGAACTCATATACGGGTCACCTCGAGTGCTCGCTTACGACGAGCTTGAGCAAGAGCAACTGCGGCAAGATGACGCAACGCTCCTTGAGGAAGATCGTCTTCGGGCGGCTGTGAGAGCAGCATGCTACCAGCAAGCCTTGCGCCGCTACCATAGCCGCAAGGTTCATGCCCGAAGCTTTGAGGAAGGCAACCTTGTTCTTCGGCGTGTTCAATCGGCCAAGAATTCCAACAAGTTGACGTCGAAGTGGGAAGGCCCTTATCGGGTAATACGAGTCACCAGGCCCGGCGCAGTCCGCCTGGAGACCGAAGATGCTGTCCCAGTGAACAACTCCTGGAACATCGAACATCTTCGCAAGTTTTACCCATAAGGCGCGGCTTGTCGGGCCTCCCAGCAAGCCACCTTTTGTACAAGCTTTGCCGGCAAGGCATGTAACCCTCTGTACAAAGCCAGGCGCAGACCCTGAGCATAAATAAATGAAGCGCTTGCTCCCTAAGTTATAGCATGCATGCTAGGTTAAGTCTCTCCCTCAGGTAGGGTTGATAGTGCTTAGCGGTGACTAACCCCTAGCCTAGAGGTCGAGTGTGCGTCTTTCTGTCATCTTTGGTTCGCAGGGCACGTGGACACTTCTGTTGTGCCGCTTGGGACAAAGGGAACAGACCGGCGCCGGCCCCGGCAAGCCAAGACTGCCGGGGGCTGAAGACACAAGGATCCAACCACAGCAAGCCAAGGTTGCCGGGGGCTGCGGATTCAGATAAGTCCTTCATCCCCTCTTATGCATTTCCATATAGAACTAGGACATATGAAACCTCGTTTATATTCTTAAACCACCGTGCTCCCCTTTTCCTGTACCCAAGAGCTATCCCCTGGGTAGGAACTTGGTCGTAGTCGCGGTGGCAAGAAAATGAACGAGGGGCCTAACTCTACTTCGCCCCTGCCTCCGCCAAGAGCGTGAGAATGGTTGACTGAAGTGGGGGGCGGCAAGGCCTGTTGCCGGGCGACAATGTTTATCTTAAAAATAACAAGGATTCGTTCCTTGGCATGGGCCTCGCTCACGCACAAAGAACTCGGCAAGCACCCTTTTCAGTAAAAACTTCCCATACAGGTACAGTTCGTACAGAATAAAAAACATGAGCAAGGGGATTACAAGTTTTAAATCTAACAAGTGCCCGCAGGCTTACAAACTAAAAAAAGATAAGATGCCCGTAATCCCATTCGTGTCCCTCTCCTCAGGAGATGGAACAAGGTAGCAGGAGGGCGAAAGGAGCGCCTAGGCGGGGTGCGAGAAGCAGAAGGCACCAAGAGAGCATCCCGGTGCCGGAGCTAGAAGATGAGGCGGCGGCCCGACAATACGCGACGAAGGCATCGGTACCCGCGTACTCCGACTTGCCGCCCGTCGCCCGCCTTCTTCGCCTTCTCCGGCCCTCCTACGCCAGCCGCCCAAGGAGGCGATGGGGAACGCGCCAATCGAGAGCTTGACGAGGAAGGCCCTCGGCAGGGCATGTGGCCGAGGGAGGGGCGACGCGGTCAGTCGGAGTCGGGGTCGGCGTCCCGCTGCTCGACGCCCTCATCGTCGCTGTCGCTGTCCTCCTCGTGACTCCCGCTCGAGGAGTAATATTCATCGTCGTAGGAGCTCTCCACGCAGCACTTCAAGCGAGTTCCAAGATCTCCGAAGACCTTGACGGAGAGCAGGCCGTCCTCCATTAAGTTGAAGTAGAGGACGAGCCCCGCCGTCAGGCTGTGGATGCGAGCGAACGTCTTCCATCTCCGACGAAGCTACATGACGTGAGGAGCGGGGAAGTCGACATCGACCCGCGTGCCGCCATTCTTGCAGCCCCTCATGTGCAACCTGAGGGTCTGGGGTGGATCGAGCTCCATCTCCCGAGCAAATGGGGTAGGGAGACGGAGGCGGCGACGCGGTGGTCGGCGCAGCCTGATGAAGAACTCGCGGGGCCGGTCCCTGACAAGGCCCTCTATTTGGGGAGGCATCGCTGGCGGGGGCAAGGTCGGAGCACCACCCCGTCGCCCTCTTCCTCGAGCGCCACGGCGACCTCGGCCTTGCCCCCTCCCCCTTCCTCTCGCGGCTGGCTCTGCCGCCACGAGTTCCTGGCAAGGAGGGACGTGCTGTCGAGCAGCGACCCTCGCCGCCACCGTTGAAGGGTCGGCGCCTCCTCTCGCCATGGCAGACGGGAGAAAAGAGCCGAAGTGAACGGGGATGGATGATGGAAGGATATGGGATGTCGTCCCCTTTCCCCCTTCTTATAAAGGGGCGGGGTCGGGGCTCGGCCGCCCCGCCAATCCAGCCATCGGGGGCGCAGGGAATCGAGACCGACCCGCTGCCCCAATCAGGGACGGCCCGGTTTCCCGCCTCCACCGCCTGCCACCTGCATGTGGGACATGTGGCGAGCAAGCGGAATTGAGGGGACGGGTGAGGCGACCGTTCCCCACCCCGTGATCATGGGGCACGGACGCCTTGAAGACCATGACCCGAGTCCGCCCGAGTAAATGAGCCGCGCCTCTGCGCCTTCCTCTTTCCTGGGAAAGGCGCGAGCCGCCTCTTTACCATGATGTGACGCATGCGTGCGGGGACCGCCCCACGCATGACCCCCACATCACGCATGACCCTCCACATCGCGCGTTCAACGCGGGTCGTGGGGAAGCGCAGCGGACGAACAATTACCACGGTGAAAATCCGCCCCACCTGCCCGCGCACTGTTCTGAGCCTGGCCCAACAACGCGTCGAACTTATGTGTGGCCCAGACCCGGGGGCTCCTGTCGGTGTACAAAAGTAGGGGCTCTCCTTTTGACCACTTTACTTGTGCACGGGCAGTCAGAGCTGTGCGCCACGGCCACACTTAGCGGGGCAGGGGAGGGAAGCCGGAGAGAAACCAAAGCACAAGACAAACAAGGCGACGCCAAGGCCAGAAGCATAAAAGAGCAAAGGGGCAAGGTGGGCTCCCCCAACAAGACCATTGCCGGGGCGGCCTCCGCGGCCCCGGCAAGAGCCTTGCCGGGGCAACTTGCCCAACGCCAGCAGAGCGAGCCACCCTTGAGCTCAAGGGTTCCAAACACCGTCAACGGCTACATTGGAACCAGGACTCGGGAGGCGCCTCTGTGATGGCATGCAAATCTTTGTCAAGATCATAAATACACAAGATCAGATGAGGACCAGAAGACGGCGACCCTCGGCGGGATCCTAGCCGAGGGAATCCACGAGACCCCTGGCAAGCACCTTGCCGGGGACGACCGCAGCCCCCCGGCAAGACCCTTGCCGAGGACACCAGCGGGGTCGCAGCCAAGCCCGCGTCTGCCAAGATGCCACCACCGTCCCCAGGCAGCTGCTAGCTCAACCAGTTGGGCAGGCACCTGCGTGGCGACGGGCGACCTCTACACCTACTCAGCAAGCACCTGCGTGGTGGCATGCAAATCTTTGTGAAGACTCCACCACCGCGCCACCTCAGCTGCCTGCCTGCCTACATGGCGCTGCACGCACCGCTGGCCTGGGCACGTTTCGAAGTGAGGCGGAGCGGCGACGGACGGGACGGGCCTCCTTCTCGTCACCGATAAAGCTAATGGACACCTTAGTAGCGCATTGAATGCGCTTTGTCCGTAATGCCGAGCGATAAGCTCGCGCACTGTATGCCTTTCCACCTCCTGCGTGCCACTGTGGCGACCCATTTTGCCTATAAAGGAGGCCCGAGGCGACCAGGAGAAGGATTCGGCTCTTTTGAGCTACACAGCCATCGTAGCTAGTTCAAGAGTTCAAGAACACTCTAAAATACACACCAAAGCAGGACTAGGGTATTATGCATCCTCACGGCCCGAACCTGGGTAAACGATCCTTGTGCTGGCTCCTAAACCTGCTCTTCTTACAACCCCGCGCCCGCCAACCGTAGAAGGGATTCCAATGATCCCATAGGTGTCGTTTTCCACCGACACTGCTGTTGCTCTTCTACGTATATCTGGACATCATTAGAACATTAATGTAACACTCTTCCTTGTTGCTATGTAGCCTAGGATTGCATATTTAGACATTAAGTACAGTGCATGTTGCTATGTAGCCTCAGATATATTACATATGGCCCTAGTTAACCAAAGGAAAAATGGGTTGCAGATATTTTCAGTTAAAAGTCCGATTCACCGATTAGTCCCTTATCAGCCGCCGGCCTATATGGTACCAGCTACCGATTTCCTGAACAGTGAGCAGATATAAGCCATGGGATGAAACAAACCTCGATGGAAAACAGCAGTCGTTCCCAAAATTTTCCTGTGTAGGTACATCAAGAAGCATGTTAAGCACAACAGGCTAAACATCAACCAAAATTACACATGGCAGACAAAATAATCTCCAAAAGACAGCTTCAGTGTGCAGGTTTAAGTACGCTAGTAAAGCAAAACAAGTGGAAAGGTGTGCTAACTGCAACAGGCCAAACATTTAACAACAAGCAAACATGGTCATTCAAACTTGTATTGTGCCGGTCTAAGTACACTGGTTATGGTTAAATAAAAATTGAAAGGCGTGTTAACTACAAGATGCAGCAACTAAATGTAGTCATTCATAGTGGTATTGTTGAAACTGGTACTGATGAAATTGAACTGCACAGTTCATACTTGCACATATAGAACATCATGTTGTGAATAACTAGAATAAACAAGGCATACTACGAACAACCAAAGATAGCATTTGAAACTGAACATATATGCTAACTACAAACAGCCGAACAATCAAAAAACTTTAAAAGAGGCATATGCTAGCTATAACAGGCTTAACAGCAAGGAAATATATGCATTCATATCGGTATGTTTAAAACTGGATTGATGAAATGTACTGCACAATAAATAATTGCACATATAGAGCATCACATTGTGAACTAATGAAATAAACAAGGCATACTACAAACAACCAGATATAGCAATAAAAACTAGACATGTTCTCACTACACTACAAAAGGGACTCGACAAAACAAATCATGGGTTCCCCCTGTGAAGAGGCATGAAAAAACAAATCATGGGTTTCCTCACTTGTCACGGATGGGCTCGTTCCCGTGGGAAGAGCACGGACCCTGGATGCGCTCCATATTGTCGCAGATGGGCTCCTTCCCCTTGGAAGAGCACGGCTGTAGGGTGCCCTCCCTGATGTCGCAGATGGGCTCTTTCCCCTTGGAAGAGCAGATGGGCTCTTTCCCCTTGGAAGAGCCAGAGAGGGTTCCCTCCTCGTGGTCGCCGTCGATGAGCTCTGACTTGGAAGCTGTGGATCCCAAGCCAGCGTCGCAGAACATGTCCTTCAGACATGACAAAAGGGGCTCGATGGCGATGTAGAATGGCAAATTGTTGACAGCGAGCCAGAGGAGATCAGCGGCGAGGCCATGGATGAGATCGACGGCGGTTGAACCCGAGGGGTTGGGGGTGGGCCACTTAACCTGTGACACAGCCCGCCTCAGGGCGTCTCTGTCGATGACCTCGATGTCGTAGCCAGCGGACGAGACATGCCCGCATACTCTAGCCTACTGCTTGAGTGCCTGCCGCCAGTAATGGTCGTTAGCTTCCTCGGCGACGTCGGGCGAAGAGACCTCTATACACCTCTTTTGGGCCAGTCGCTCCTCGAGCTCCATGGGAAGCGTAGCCGGGCTTAGGCTGCGAAGCTCTGGAGTGGGGGTGGGGATGGGGATGGGGATCTGTGAGAAAGGGGGCGTTTGGCAGGTGTCATCTAAGAAACTCAGGGCAGCTTGGGTATGGAGATTGGTGGGTAAGCTGCACGGGTAAACCGGCAGATGTTGACAATGGAGGCCTTGCGGCGGCGGCGGTGGCGGGGACTTTGCTAGGGTTTTGAGCGAGAGAGGGTGTGTGTGTGTGTGCGCGCGCACGCCCGAGGAGGTTTTGGTGTGTGTGTGTGTGTGTATGTGTGTGTGTGGAGGGGGAGTGGGGTGTTTGAGGAAATGATGCGGGTACTGAAAATTTTACTACACGGGAGTGAAATGCCGGGCTATTGAAAATTTTGATGATAGTGCATCGCACATGGTCCGGAGATAACAACCGTGTGTTATGAAACAGAAAAACCCTCGAGGCGGGCAGATATTTTCTAGGGATGCAGGCGGGATTGGGAACAAGAAACATCGCACACGGTCCGGAGATAACAACCGTGTGTTATGAAACAGAAAAACCCTCGAGGCGGGCAGATATTTCTGAGAGGGGGAGCCTCATGGAGCCCAATGTACTGTGCGGATGTGTGCGTGACAGGTGCACCAGCGTGGCACACGGTTAGTTTGAGTGAACCGTGTCTGTTCCGATGTTCATAAATTTGGCGAAAAATGACGCGGGAGAGGGTCAGAACATGAACACACTTGCATGTGGACCAAATTTATGTATCAAAAAGGTGGTTTGATTTTCAAATACCAAATGCAACTTTGATGTGGCACCTCTCTCGCAAAGCGCACGGTATTGCTTGCCCCCAACCCCCTCATGTCGGCACGAAGGGAATCCTAAGCTATGAATGCATGCCCCCTCCCCCTCAACCGAGGTTCACCTATCAAAGTGCGAACTAGCTAGCAGCCCCCCTCCTCCCTCGTGTTGGCACGAAGGGAATCCTAAGCTATGAATGCATGCCCCCTCCCCCAACCGAGGTTCACTGTAGCAAA
>NC_057805.1:400511440-400529020 GCF_018294505.1 Triticum aestivum
CACACTTTCAGTCGGCAGGCCAGAGCACTACAAAAAAAGACACATCCGTGACATTTTGGGCCGAACGAATTTTTTTTCTGTCATACATATGACACTTCTATGACGATAATTGTGACAAAACCCGGTATCATCATAGATGTGGTGGGCTCCTACTTCTATGACAAAAATCATGACAGAAAATGGGCTTTTCGTCCTGGGCGGGTTGGAGACGCAGCTGCATGACATTCTTTGGGCCGTCCATGACGGAAAAAACCATGGTAGAAGCGAGGGCGAGGAAAATTTCGAGGAGTTCTCGGTTACGGTGGGAGGTCGGGGGCCGAGCGATGCGCGTTTCTCTCGTACACGTACGCGCGTGTGTGCGAGGCGTTGGCTCTAACTGAACCCGAGCGAGGCGTTGGGCTCTAACTGAACCCGAGTGATTGCACTGCAGGCTACGCGTTACTGAACCCAAGCGATCGATCGATGGCTGTTAACTGAACTCGATCGAGCGATTCCTTCGCTACTGCTGCTAACTGAAGCCGATCGATGCTGCCTCTGGATGAACAGTGAGCGTTGCTGGGGGGTTGGATGAACAGTTCCCGGTGGGGGTGGATGAACAGGACCCCGTGGTGTTGCCTCTGGATGAACAGGACCCCGATCGATCGAGCCGGTTGGGGCTGGATGAACAGGACCCCGTGGAGGGCAGGATGAACAGGACCACCCTGTGGAGGGCAGAATGAATAGTAGACGGTGGAGGGCTGGATGAACAGTAGCCCGTGGAGGGGTGGTTGAACAGGAGCCCGTGGAGAGGGCTGGTTGAACAGTAGACGGTGGAGTAGCGCATGGTGGAGGCTGGATGAACAGGAGCCCGTGGATGAACAGTCGCAGGTGGAGGCTGGAGGAGGTCGACGGTGGATGAACAGTAGCCCGTGGAGGCTGGAGGGGGTCGATGGTGGAGATGAACAGTGTCCCGTGGAGTCCCGTTTTGCGGTACGCCACACCCCTCCCGATGAACAGGACCCCCGTTTCGACCGTAGCGCTCCAACACAAGTCTGTTTCCTCCGTTTTGCGGTACGCCACACCCCTCCCGATCAACAGGACCCCCGTTTCGACCGTAGGAGGTCCGTTTCCTCCGTTTTGCGGTACGCCAGACCCCTCCCGATGAACAGGATCCCGTTTCAAACGTGGCCGATCGAACACAAGGCTGTTTCCTCCGTTTTGTGGTACGCCAGGCCTCGTTTCCATCGGTTGTTCCATCCAAGCCCTCCCGATGAACACGACGACGCATTCCGTTCCGACCCAGCCGGTTGGCTCCCCATGAACACGACGACGACGTTGTTTCTCCGTTCCGACCCAGCCATGTACACGAGCCCTGGCCATACGTATGCGCGAGTAGGCGTTCGAGACGCTGCCTGTATGTACGTACGTGGCCGTATTTCTTTCTTGCACACCGGCCGCTGTACGTACGTGTACATGCTACGTGCGCGCCTCTACTACGACACGTGCACGCCTCTACATCGACCAGTATGTACGTACACGTTCGCGACCAGAATGACAATGCTACGTACGCTTCGACCAGGTGGGTCCCGACTGTCAGGCACTTCCTTGCCTGCGAAGATGTAGTTGGTGTGTCCCAGCAGTCAGGGGGGTGAATTGTTTTTTTTTTGCCCGAACGCACTTCCTTGCGTGCGAAGATGTAGCTGGTGGGTCCCCGCAGTCAGGGGGAAATGTTTTTTTCACGAAATACGGTGGTCCGTCCGGTGGGTCCCCACTGTCAGGTGGAGGAATAATTATTTTCCGCGTAATAAGGAGGCACTTCCTTGCTGCGGCTGTGGACCCAGCTATCAGCCTCTCCATGTACAGTCCACGTCCGATGGAAGCCGTTCCTTGACCACGTTGACCACGCCGCGCCGAGAGCACCAGGGAGGTGGACGACGGCGAGGCCTAGGAAGGGGATGACACGGAGCCGGGGAAGACGCGGCAGTGGAAGCCCGTGCGGAGAGGAGTACGAGGGTTCACTGATTCGGCTGTGGTGTGAGGCTGCCGTCGCCACAGGGCCTGGCCAATGGTGGGAATAGTAGGGGCGGTGAGTTCTCCGCGGCAGCACAGCCGGCCACGGGAGGCAGGAGCATGCGGCACAACCGGCGCTGCTTTGGGCGGCTGGAGCAACAAGACCAGAAGTTGAAGAAGCACTACGGCCGTTGGATGGACATCATACGGTCACTGGAGCTAGAATCGTGCATATTGACTAAGTTGACAAAGCCCTCTGTCCCCGTCAACTTAGTAGGCCCACAAGTCAGCCTGCCACTATACTGGGTCCCAGCTAGCAGGGGGAGTATTCATTTTTTTTGTGCGTAATAAGGACGCACTTCCTTGCGTGCGAAGATATAGCTGGTGGGTCCGAGCTGTCAGCGGCGGTAACGTTTTTTCGCAAAATACAGAGGCCCTTTCGGTGGGTCCCAGATGTCAGGTGGAGGAATCATTATTTTGCACGTAATAAGGAGGCATTTCCTTGCGTGCGGCCGTGGACCCAGCTGTCAGCCTCTCCACGTACAGTCCACTTCAAATGCATGTCGGTCGTTGACCACGTTGACCAGGCCGCGCCGGGAGCACCAGGGCGGTGGGCGATGGCGAGGCCTAGGAAGGGAACGACACGGAGGCAGGGAAGACTCGGCAGTTGTTTCCCACGCGGAGGGGAGTACGACTATACGAGGGTTTACTGGTTCGTCTGCCGTCGCCAGAGAATAACAACAGGTGTGGATGAGTAGAGGGATGGCTAGGCCAGCAATGGGAGTACGGTGGGGCGGTGAAGCCTGCGCGGCAGCACAGCGGCCGCGAGGAGGAGGGAGCAGGCAGTCTCGCCGACGCTTGTTTGAGCGGCTGGAGCAGGAAGACCAGAGACTGAAGAAGCACGACGGCCGTTGGATGGACATCCAACAGTCACTGCTTGTGCGTCAACCTTTTTTTAGGAAAGCCTCAAATCTGTGGAAAACAGCATACAACCCATCTGCCATTATTTCTAATAATTTACAGCCCATTTGCTAATTCTGAAGGTTTTTTTTGGAGCCCATATTCTTTTTGTTAGCATTACAGCCCATGTTGTGGCCACGGTTAAAAAATTATACGAAATGTTGCATATTTCGGTGCGGTCCGAACTGTTTTTAATCCCGAAATTTTGAGTCACATTCAAACTAATTTTAAAAATAAATGTATATCAATATAAAATCCAACAAATTGTCCACGCATAAAAATTAATGCAATTTAAAATCTTGAAATGAAAAAAATAAATTTGAAAGTAATTGCCGGTTTGATGTGTTTTAAAAATGTACAGCCCATTTCTCATTACTGATAGGCCATTTTCTCATCCAGCCGAATAAAGCTCTCCTCGTCTTGAAAGATTTGCAGCCCAATAGGCCTGACAAAGCGACTTACTTGGCAAATCACAAAAAAACTGGGCTAGCCATTTTCAGAAAGAAAAAAACTACTGGGCTGGTCTGTGGTAAACAGAAAAGAGAAGGCTGTCTAGACATGCCAGAGTGACCCGCACAGCCCAGTTGACACCCTGCTTCCGTCTCAAAAACAAATTAGATAAATGCCACAACAAATATGGCGATTCATAAAAATGCCACTGCAATTTCCAAACTTTGAAAAATGCCACTGCAATTTTTGCAAACTTTGGAAAACGCCACTGCAATTTGCAAACTTTGAAAAACGCCACTCCAGACTTCGAAAAATGCCACTGGGGATGGCATGAAATGGCATTTTTCAAAGTTTGGAAATTGCAATGGCATTTCTTAGAAACACCAGATTTGGAGTGGCACTTATCAAATTAACCCAAAACAAAAATAACTGGGCGAGCTGTTGGGTCCCTGATGTCAGCCGCTCGTTGTGCAACTCTCTCGTTTATTAACTACGTTGACAATGGCATGGGACCCAGATGTCAGAAATCCATTACGAGGATCCATTTTTATTGGATTGAAATAAGGAGGCACTTTGCTTGCATACTGCCATGACCTTGGCAGGTCCCTGCTGTCATCCTTTCCACGTACAATCATCTCCTGGTTGTGTACGCGTCAACTTGGTAGGCCCACAAGTCAGCCTCTAAACCCGTGGAGGACAAATACAACCCATTTAAAAAATAACAGCCCATTCCATATGTTCAAACGAAAAGTTCAACATTCAGAGCAAAGTAACAGGTCTGATCCACATATAGAGTACTGAACTTCCACGTTGACAACCATCGTAGCCAAGTTAACTATCTACTTCCACTAATACTCTAGTAGCATACAAGTACTAACTTCCTCTTAGCTAACTAGACGATGCCGGCCGCCATCTGCGGTACACGCTAAACGCCGGCACCGGCGTCCTCCGCCTCGCCTCGGACTTGCCAGAGGTGCGATAGGGCGCGTTGCTCACGCGCGTTGGCCCTTTCCATGCCGGCGTGGTCCACCGAAGCTTCGGCTTCTAAGCGGGAAACCCACTTGACGAGCTGGTAGTAAAAATCGGCGTCGCGAACGCGTGCGTGCCCGACAGCCTCCAGGGCTATTTGCCGGGCGCCGGCCTCCATGTGCGGGTGCTCTGCTCGCGACTCAGAGCGTCGGTGCGTTGCTGCTCCATGTCCCGCTAGCGGCGCAAATCGGCGACACGCTGCTCATCCGCCAAGCGGTCGCCCTCCAACAACTCCTGCTCCTCCGCCAGGCGGTCGCGCTCCAACAAGTCCTCGGTCTCCGCATTGCCATATAAAGACCGATAGAATGCCTCCTCCCTCCGTCTGCCTTCCGGTGAAAAAACGAACACTAGTTCCGGCGGTGACCGCCTCCAGCCACGCCTATCGCGGACGGGCGGGGGCATGGCGGACGTGGCGAGAGCGAGGACAAGTGGCGAGCAACGTCGGGCCGGTGGGGGCTTATGAGGATAGGGCGAGTTGGGTCACGGTGCCACCATAGAAGGCCGAGAAACAGTACTTATAAGCGGAAGGTAGCGCGACGGTCATCGGAATTCAATGCATAATGAAGCAGGCATGGCATAGCACGCCAGCTTGCCGTGCAAAACTAGAGAAACTGAAATTCTGACTGTGCTGTCCCGTCCCGTCTGTGCTGGGTCGCACGCCGGCCTTATGGTCAAAAGAGTGCACTCGAATCATCTCCCTCCTTGTCAATAATGATTCCACGGATTTAAAAGGCCCGCAACAATTAAAGCGCATCTTTTTTCGCATCAGTTAGCTGCCTTAATTACGGCCGGCTACATGCGGGCACTCAAAATCGCTCGCAGCCAGTACGCGGAGCAGCATGCAACAAGTCGCAGCTGAGGGCATTAATTGATGAACTTTAGCTGGGGGATAAGGCACTTGCGAACGTTTTTGCTAGCAGTTTCTTCCAATTCGCATGGCATTTTCTTCAGAGCAGCTTGTCAGTTTCTTCAGAGGTAGGCATTTCTATTCAAAAAAACTGCCACTTCGGATCTTGCGTCGCAACTAAAACAGCCAGGAGCGCATTAGTAGGCTAGCTAGTGATCGATAGGTAACTTGTAAACACTAAGCGAACAGATATAAGGAACTGTTAATGCATCTCAATGATTCACAGATCATATACAAATATGTAGCTCCAAAAGCAAAGATCAGCCACAACTAAAACCAACTAGTATGATTCCCATACATAAGATCAACATGTTAATGCATCTCAATGATTCACAGATCATATACAAATATGTAGCTCCAAAAGCAAAGATCTAGAAAAAACATATGTTCTTCCTACTAACATGGATACTTCTCTTGGCCAACATTCAGTACAGACTGAATGACAAATTTGTTTGTGAAGTCTACAATTCCTCTTGCAAACGTAAGTGGTTTCACCAACAGCTGGAACCATGGGAATGAACCACACATGATGGAGGAACATCCACTGCAATATGATTTGGTCTTCTCTTGATCACACGGCGAGACTATTTTCGGAATACAAACTTTAACTTAGGCAAAATGATGCCCATTGTATAATCAGACCAAAGCAATGAAGCACCGAGTGTTGGCCAATAAATAGTACAATACTACTTTTCTGCAGTCCATGAAGTGACTATCCAATCTTTCTGTGTCTATTTTCAAATGGCACTGCATGCAGTGACTATACTATTCTCTTGTGCAGTTCAACCAAAATTGTGGTCACTTTGTGTGTTTGCTAAATAGCAACGGGTAGACATCTCTGTCTGCACAAATATCAAGCAGCTAGTAAACATATACCCCACCTTGTATTTTCGGTTTGAACATGTCTCTTCCGCTTAGATCTGTCATGTTTTGCACTGGACAATTTGATACAATCATGTTTTGCCCTGGACAATTTCATACTAAATTGATTTGCTTGTTCAGAGCAGAAATATAGCGCCTATTCTTCATCATACCAAGGATATCCATGTTTGCAGTGATGGAAGAGGTGAAATCGATACAACCGAAATTGAGCATCCAGTCATTGAATCATGTCCTGCACCTCCAATGTAGGTCCACCCTGCCAATAAATTCACATGCAAACCACTAGTATTACTATCTAATGACAGTACAAAAAGAGTAGCAAGATAGTAGCAAACCATGTACCTTCTTAATGAACAGCTCATAGTGCCACCAATTGGATATAAAGGTTTGGGAGAAAACATGCTCCTAATGTTGAACCAGTTGGACTTTTTGTGCAGTTCCACTAAACTCGAGCCTCCCTGTTTGCATAGATATTGAAAGTGTGATTACTATAAAAGTGGCACTAGTTGAAGCATAGACTCACAAATATAAGCATTCCAATTTCTTAATGGGAAAAGGTAGCAAGACTGTTTCTAACCACCTTTTTGAAGGAATAAATAAGGCAACAGAGGCTGATGTCAGAAAGGCATATATAGTTCTTTCTGAAAGAATGATCGATTCCTGACCTTTCCTCTTCTTTTAAGCATATTGTGCAGTTCAACAAAAATAAATGCCATCACCGCCTTGACAATTCAGTGACACTGTACAAAAGGAAATGACTTAACATTACATCATGATGTCAGGTATGTAGTCGACAGGCATTAGAGACAAACTTACAGACCTCCTCCGATAACATAATGAACATTAATTTTAACAAAGGTGTGACTAGCTTTACCGGGATAATTTGAGTGAACTCTACACCCTCTGTTCCTTAATATAAGAGGTTTTTGCGGTTCAGTTTAAAGTACCCAAACTTCTACTAGTATTTAGAAAAACATGTAGTAGTTTTCTTGAGCACATATCTGGGAAAGCTTGCCACCCTTTATTTATGTCCATACGCTAATGCAACGCCATTCAAAATTTCGAATACTACAAATATACACTAATCCAGTGGCTAGTGCAACAGTAGAGTAGTTATTTTATTACAGGGTACAGTACAATGGTTTTACTGAACAGATTTCAATAAACTCTGGCACTGGAAGATTTCTATAAGACTTAACAATACAAAATGTAAAGGCAACACGTTTTAGCATTGGTATACTAGCTGTGCATGAGCATTAAACCAAATACAAAAGTCTGAAGGTAACTAGCATTATTAACTAATGACAGTATAAAAGAATTGCAAACCATGTACCTCCAAGGTAAATATCATTTCGAACTCGGGGGGACCTTAAAAATTGCTATCCCAATCTTGATAATCGATCAAACATAAAAACTTGATCGAACGAATCAAGAGAACAGACGGAGGAGGACGTGCCCACTCTTAACCTTTCCTCTTGTCTTCATAATTTTTTGTGCAGTTTAACCAAAATAAAATGACATCAGCGCCTTGGCATTTTGGTGACACTGTACAAAAAAATTAACGTATCTCATGAAAGTGAGGTATGTAATCTATAAGCATTAACAGTGCAAAAATCTGAAGGTAGTAACAAGTTTCATCGTTGGTATACTGGCTGTGCAACATCATTAGAATGCCTTAGTTGAAAAATCTTTAATACATCCACAATCAACAGCTAACCCTGAAATAATCCAGTGACATTAAATGGCATTGCTTAAATTTATCGGTGGCATTAGACTGAGTGCGGCATTAGTTAAATGTGGCATCACTTTAGCAGTAGCATTGCTTGACTTGACTGCTGGCGTTATACTAACAGCAAAAAAGTTAGACTAAGAGCATGCGAGGCCCATTCGGACAGTGGGTGCACCAGTACGATGTACCTCCATGGACGCATAGAGTGGTGAGGGAGGTATGGTTGCCCAGAGCAACAAATATCCAGGCAGCATATGTGGATTACGTCCCATTTTTGTTATGTTTAGCCACCTTTTTCCTATGTGAGGACAACAAACCGATCGACCTAGTCATTCTCTGTTGCGTTGTCATGCCTTTCTACCCTTCTTCAACCAAGAGACAGGAGACTCGTTCCTTAGCTACTGATTTTCCCCTTCTCAACCTAGATGCGTGTTCGATGCCTACTCTCTTGGACAGTACAGTCTCCCTTCCTTTCCTTATTCAACCCAGACATGGATTAGTCTGCATGAAGTAGGGTTTCCTTTAATAGTGCAAATTAAGGTTTTCGTCTGCGTGACTAGCAGAGCAGAGGATAGCAAATTGGGAAGATGGTGGAGTGGAAAAAGATCCACATGCAGCGACATGGCAGATGGGGTAATAGAACAAGGGTATGGTTCGAAAAGAGGTAGCATACCTGAGGGTCGGCGGGAAGTGGCTTCGCTTGTGGTCATCGTCCTCCACACGCACTACGACAGCGAGCTTGGGGACGGAGGCCATCCCGCGCGGGCGCTAGGTCTGAGAGGATGGCCTTGTCGTCAGTGTGTGACCTCGCTCGCCGACGACGAGTGCGTCAACACTGCACGTCCTTTTCTTCCCCAGCGGGTCTGTGACCACCGGTGAGGAGGGAGAGAGAGGCCGTCTTTTTTAGATCTGGAGAGAGGGTGATAGTGTGAGAAGCAAGTGGGCAGCCCTTAGCAAGAAAGCTCTGAAGCTCCAGCCTATATATCTTTTTTATACTACTAGTACTAGAGGTGGAGTAGTGGTAGAGTAGTTTATATTTTCTCTGCAAACAGTACCAGTTAGTCGTGCTTCAAAACTGAACAGCACGCCATTAAAAAAATAAGGTCGAGAAATAATGCGGCACCTCGGGCCAACGCGACCAGATCGCATTTTGCACGAGAAATTACACACGATGTTTCGTTGACATGTGGTCCCGTTCCAACATGTCAGTGAGATGACGGCGAGTCCTTTTGTACAATTTCCGACTTGAGACTACCAAACATCACATGCGGTGGTTAGTTCATTGCATGTAATCCTATTAAGTAGCAAAAAGACATTAAGTTACCTCGCCGATAGGAATAAAACAATACACCATGTATTTATTTACAGAGGGAGTATAGCCAGCATCCGGTTAGTATATGAAGTTGCCACATCACATAGAGCCAACCTAATATTGGAGTATGCTAGCCCTCCACCGGCGCGCTGCTTCAAATGGCGGAGGAAGTGAGAGGTCACGTCACCTTGTGTCCAGATCTGAGATGCCACGTGTACCAGATGAATGACTCCAAGTTCGACCACCGTGATGCTAGGTGCGAGCCAAGGAACACTATTGGAGAGACCCCCCTCATAATTTTCCTACATTGTCGACGACGAGGTGCCTATGGTGACTTCGTAAATTTCAAGATGATAATGCCATGCGTGTGTGCGTTCATAGGGGTGAGTGTATGCGCGTGTATATGAGCGCTTGCGTCTGTACTGTGTAAAAAACGTAAATGCGTGTCAAAAAGAGACTAGTCAGTATACTCAATATTGTGCACCTCGGAGAGGAAAACGATAGAACTAGTACGTATTCATTTACGGTGCAGATTCACTCATTTTGCTCCATATGTACTCCGTCTCGGTATAGTCTAGTCACTTGTTGAAATCTCTAGAAGGGCAAATACTCCTTTCTGGTTTACAGGGCTATACTAGCAAGTAGTTGTACGTACTAGTACAATAGTGGGCTCACATAGCAATTTTGTCTCATGCAAGAGCCTGGCTATATGCGTGCTCCAATGTTCGCAACTGCAACGTTCGGTTTGCGCTTGGCTCTTCGCCTCTTCGAGAAGACGAAGAATGATGTTACTACTACTGCTTTTACAGTGTCGAATCCACTGCTGCATGTCCGTCCACCGCGAGCGAGATGGATAGCTTGTTGTAGAAGTACTACTAAGCAAAAGCATGTCCTCGTTTGCGAGCAACCGCGCGCATGGGTGAGGGAGAAGGCGTGTAGTAAAATCAAGCTTCTCCTCGTTGTACGAGTTGACGCGACACATCATATCACTGGCCCCACATGCTTGCCTCTAAACTTGGCTGAAAGACCCGCAGTGTACAATATATTTGCTGCGACCTCTAACATTTACCCACCACAAATTAAAATATATGTGGCTGTATGCATCGTTCTGATGCAGAGGCCGGGGAGTCCCCCCCTTTTCGAAAAAAACAAATTAAAATATATATTCCTGTCTTGACCAGATGAGCGTGCAAACTACAATCACCAGGGTGTCAGGTAGGGCCAGAAGACTATTTTAATTTTTTTTTTAACTTCAAGACGGCCACATAGCATGGAGCCGACCCCAACGATTTTAAGCTTACAGGCACGGTACACGCTATCCTAGACTACTCTACACATGAAACTGCCACACGAGCGTCCGGGCTGCGCTTGGCTCTTCGCCTCTTCGGGAAGTCAAACAATGATGGAGTACTACTGCACTGGAGGAGTACTACAGTATGCTTCTGGCCATCTGACACCGATTGAACTGCTGCATGTCCACCGCGTGTGGGAGGGAGAGCGTGTAGCGAAAGCTTCTCCTAGTCTTGCCAGCCACCACGCTCATGGGCGAGGGAGGGACGCTCCTGCCTTTGCGTGTATGATAGGTGGGCCCGACAGGTGTGTGGCCAACCTGTCATACAGCCAAAGGCAGGTGCAGTTAAGTCTGCGAGGGAGAGGATAATCAAACTTCTCGTTGATGTACGAGTTGACGTGACACATCAAAGCACTGCACTCGATATATTTCAATAATTTGCATTTACCGATGCATTAATTACAACGCATGCATGCATGCCGTGACTCTCCTTTTGATACTTGCATGTGTTGATTTAATGCACCTTGAAGTAGTATAAAATATGTGACGGTAAAGCTTTGTAATACCCCGGCCCAAGTCGAGAGATGGTTGTGCACGAGGAGGGCGAGATCATGCAGACCGAACAGGACCCGACGATGGAGCTCTCTAAGGTCTCGATGGACCTCACCGTGCTCCACTGCCCCTTGTGCCTCCGCCCCTTGAATTGTGGTTTCTCAACGAGTTGTGCTGAACTTCTTGTGAATTGTGGTGGTTTTCAGTAATGAAAATCGGAAGGGGCAAGCCCTTCTTTGATCAAAAAAAATATTTAATTGTCCTTATATATTCATCAGTCTTGCTATAAGTCGCAGTAGATGCTATATAGGTCCGTCGGATCTTACATCAAGATCCGTGCTTTCAGATTTTCTTTTTTCTCTCTTAAATCTCAGTCGAGTGAGACATAGCCACGCCATTAAACAGAGGCTCGGGCGCCATTAATGGAGACCTTGGGAGAGAGGTGGACGGCAGATGGAGGTCAAAGGGCTCTCCTCCCGATAAGCACGCGCAGGGGTCTGATCGCACGCCTCTCGTACTCAAATAGCTACCCTGCACGGCGCCTCCTAACTAATAAAAAATGGGGACGCGTGGCGGCACGTAAATGGTACTAGTAAGTAGAACGCCCATGGTTTCAATAATACTTGTGTTTCCAATTGTAACGTGACAGCACTTGTTCCAAAATGACTTTGTTGATTGTTAATGTGTGCCCTTCGCGAATCGGACTGCAAATTTACCACAGCATGTTGGTGCCATGTCATGGCACCAAGCCAAGTTTCATTATTTTCATGCGTGTTTTGGATTTACAGGAATTAAAAAACTAAGTTTCTCAATGTTTCCAACCCAGCCACGACACCCAGAATTTTGAATTTCATTCTCATTTCTTGCATGGAACCTAGAAATTTAGCCGAGGACACACATGTGATTTTTCAACCAACTTTGGTGCACTGGAACATGTGCTAGTATTTCAAATTTGAATTATGCACACAAAGGTGACACGTTCCCTCCCAGAACCACGAGCCTTCTTGAGAGAAGCTCCGATTTGCAAGAAGCTTATACCAAAATTTGTTCCTATTCGGCCAATTTTTTTTACCACGGCATGGTACTACCATGACATGACACCATCCCAAGTTTCATGATTTTAAAACCAAGTTTCTCAATGTTCTCGACCGAGCCACGATGCCCAGATGTTTGAATTTTATTCTCATTTTTTGCATGGGACCTACTCCCTCCTTCCATCTATATAGGGCCTAATGTGTTTTTCAAGACAGCCTTTGACTATTGACAAGATTAATAGCACATGAGATGTATACTATGAAAATTATATTATTGGAAGCTCCTTTGACATACAAATTTGAAGGTGTGCTTTGTGTAAGTTGCGTGTCATATATTATTGCTCTAACGTTTGGTCAAAGTTAGCCTCGAAAAATGCATTAGGACCTATATAGATGGAAGGAGGGAGTAGAAATTCACCCGAGGACACAAATGTGATTTTTCAACCAACTTTGGTGGGGAGCATGTGCTTGTAGTTCAAATTTGAATTATGCACATTAAATGACCAAAAACCCAATTAATGTGTAAATAAGGCCAAACGAAGCCGGAATAATTCCAAAATTTAACAGGGCACTCATGTAGTTCTATGTTGCCTTTGCAAATAAACTCAAGGGGGACAACGTATATCGTTTCGCACTCAAAGGTGGCACGTTCCCTCTCAGAACCACGAGCCTTCTTGAGAGAAGCTTCGGTTTGCAAGAAGCTTATACCAAAATCTGTTCCTATTCGGCCAATTTTTTTACCACAACATGGTAGTACCATGACATGACATCCATGCCAAGTTTCATGATTTTCAGACGTGTTTTGGATTTACAAGAATTTTAAAACCAAGTTTATCAATGTTCTCGGCCGAGCCACGATGCCCAGATGTTTTAATTTTATTCTCATTTCTTGCATGGGACCTAGAAATTCACCCGAGGACACAAATGTGATTTTTCAACCAACTTTGGTGCACGAGAGCATGTGCTTGTAGTTAAAATTTGACTTATGCACATTGAATGACCAGAAACTCAATTAATGTATAAAAACGACAAACGAACCCGGAATAATTCCAAAATTTAACAAGGCACTAATGTAGTTCTATGTTGCCTTTGTTAAGAAACTCAAGGGGGGCAGCGTATATCGTTTCACACTCAAAGGTGGCACGTTCCCTCTTAGAACCACGAGCTTCCAAATCGGCCCAATTTTTTACCACAACATGTTAGTGCCATGACATGACACCATGCCAAGTTTCATGATTTCCAGGCGAGTTTTGGATTTACATGAATTTAAAATCAAAGTTTCTCGATGTTCTTGGCCGAGTCATGAC
This sequence comes from Triticum aestivum, assembly GCF_018294505.1. NCBI lineage: Eukaryota > Viridiplantae > Streptophyta > Magnoliopsida > Poales > Poaceae > Triticum > Triticum aestivum. Next base: position 400,524,883 of record NC_057805.1, read on the forward strand.
GCCTAGATGTTTGAATTTCATTCTCATTTCTTCCATGGGACCTAGAAATTCAACCAAGGACACACATGTGATTTTTCAACCCACTTTGGTGCACCGGAGCATGTGCATGCAATTCATATTTAGCTTATGCACATTAAAAGTCCAGAAACTCAATTAATATTTTAGTCATTTTTTGTGTTCTAAAATGCCTGCCGGCTCGCGGAAGGACGTGTTGCCGGCACACGCGCAGATTCAATGAAGGCAGGCGGGGCAGTCTTAAGCTGGTTGCACGCGGCGAGGAGGCGTGCTCAGCCGGGCCTGCAGCGAGTGCGGCCCTCTTGGCCGGCGCGCCGGTTCAATGCATGCGCTATGAGAGGTCACGTCCATGTCAGAGCAATCACTCCCTCCAGTCCTTTTTTGTTTGGGTATAACAAAATCTCGTTTTCCATTCACATTTTACAAGTAAAATTCATGGACAAACTTTGACCCAAAGTACGATGGGGACTAGTAAACCAGAATGGAGGTAGTAGTTCTTTTTAATCAAAGAAGGGTTTCCCCTTCCGATTTTCATTACTGAAAACCAGCATCTAAATCTAAACCATAGTATTTGCCCTAGAACTACCAGGTTCAACATCTCGCAACATAAACCCATACAACCTCTATCGCAAAAAAAAACCATACAACCATACGCCAAGGAGGTATGTAGTACTATGAATTCCATTTTCGCTCCATGCCAATCGTTCTAAAAACTACTTACTACTTATAACGCGCCATTGAAAATCAGAACTCTTAACCCCGCTAAAAAATGATATTTTAAACGTGGCTACTCGATCTGTGGCAACTGGCGAGCCACCGCGCTCCAAGTCGTTCACCTGTGGTCCCGAGTCCCGACCATCAACTCCTACGGATCAAATTATCACGCGAGCTGACTATTCCTACAAAGGTGCTCCACCACGTACCCGGTACCCGCGAATGCAGCAATCATGCACCTAGGGTTTTAGGGTTTATTTGTTAACGTCGCCTTTACGTAACACTCATGTGTGCGAGATAGCAAGAGGCCGACTGCGTGCGTGCGCCTCTTCTTTTCGTAGATGTACTCCACCGTTTGTCTGGTGTCCAAAAAATTATAATAACTACTAGCAATGTGCCAATGCGTTGCCACACGATCAAAGTAGACTAATACATATTCACCGATTTGGTAAAAAAAAGTCTAGTTTTGAAATATGTACATCACTAAAAATATGTTATGTTTCACTCAAAATATATTCCTTTGGCGGTTTTGATGAGATAAGTGAGGAATGTTGTTGGTTTCAAGATTCGAGAAGTGGTATATGTCTAATTTCTACTCTTACTAGCAAGATGCCCGTGCGTTGCACGGAACATCAAGATCTTGTGGGAGAAAAGGATGAACGAGGGAAGGCCTTATCTGCAAATGTGGTGAAGAGTGCAGGTAAATTGCCATATTTTCCTTCCTATCCGTCAGATATAAATCGGACGACCTACATTGCAGGATGGCAGGCCCACCATCATCACCAACTCTATTTTTTATCCCTACTCTTATAAAAAGTATTGTCGGTGATGATCGTGTGCCTGCCATCCTGCAATATAGGTCGTCCGATCTATATCTGACGGATAGGAAGGAAACTATGGCAATTTTGCAAAAAGATACCCACACCCCTCTCCACATTTGCAAATAAGGCCTTCCCGCGTTCATCCTTTTCCCCCACAAGATAAACTACTCATACAAATGCATCTTGATGTTCCGTGCAACGCATGCGCATCTTGCTAGTTGTTGCAAAAAGCCCATGTGTGTGTGAGAGAGAGGGAGAGTGGAGGAGGACGGAGTGCATGTGTGACAAAGACACAAGGAGTGTGTGTGCGATAGGTATCAGCTTAAAATGAGGCGATAGTGTGTGTGCACGATCGAGAGGGCGTGTCTCAAGAAGGGAAGAAAAATCTACATAGATACAAGGAGCGGGAGAGAGACATGTATGCGATGGTGGAAGCACGAGTGTGCGGGTGTATAAACCTATCTAGAGGCTAGCTAGTCGATAAATGTTTGTGAGAGAAATACGAGTCAGGGTGCGAAAGCAAGAGTTTTGTGTGTGAGAGAGAGAGACGGTAGTCGGGAAGGGGAGTGGAAGCAGGAGTTGTGTGTGTATGTCTGTGAGAGAGAGAGAGGAGACGGTAGTCGGGGTTGTCTGATCGGTAAACAAATGAATAATGTCAGTCTGGTATGGAGACGAAAAGGAGACTACAACAAATGTTGTGTCTACAGGAGAGAGAGAGTAATTTTAGTGGTATGAGTCATATGTAGAGACATATAGGGTGTGTGAGAGAATCCCATAGAGAGAAAGACAAAGTGAGAGACGAGTGGAGACTGTGTGTGTGGCGGTGAAAAAGAAAGCTTAGGTACCGAGTGATACCAGAGAACAGTAGAGACGTGAGAGATAATGAAAACCGTGTAATGTATAATGATAGGTAGAGTGTGACACTTCTCAAGGGAGACGTCGAGAGACCATGTTTGCGAGGATAGGAGAAACATGAAGTGAGCGTGCGGGTGAGCTGGAGAAAAGAGAGTGATAGCTACCTGAAGGAGCATGCATGCGAGAGAGATGGGGGTGAAAGGAGTGAACAAAAAAGGGATTCAAATATTTGAATTCGAGATGATGATACATGTAATCCATACTCGAACCAAAATTGATCTATCAAACATGCATACTCATACGAATTCACGCACATCTATGTTATTTAATATGTAGATATTACTGATCCATACATTTTAGTAGAACATAATTTGGTTAAAAAAATTTGAGTTCAACCTTAAGATTTCGAGATCGTTGTATTTGTAAATCATATTATACATATAAAGGAGCAGAATTCTTTGTTGTGCTTTTGAAAGTATATATAAAAAATGATGTATATAGAATGTAATTCCAATTGAAAATGGATCCCGCCCGAAAAAAATAGAATACAAACGGGATTCGAATTGAGTTGGCACGGTAAACGTGCACTCTGCAAAATTTGAACGAAGCGGGGAAAGTCGCAGTAACCGCCCGAAACCAAAATCTGCGAGATGGAAATCACTACTGCCTATCCCTGCCACGCAAAGCCTATCTGCTGGATTTCTATAGGTTTCGATAGGGGTAGGTTTGTAATTTCACCCAAACGTGACGTAACCGCCTCTCACCCGGATTCATACATGGTGGGCGCCAAAACACAGTGTGTCCTCGGCCGAAATCGACTCCCTCCCCGATTCATATTCATACACGGTGGGCGCCAAAAACAAACTCTCGTCGGCAAATATTCGGTGTATGCGAGATTACCGTCCTATCCCCAACCGACTAATGTTGCTGTGATGTAATAGAAATTTGAAACGGGGGCTAAGTTTGTAAATTTCCTCGCATTTGAGACAAGCGCACCCTGAATACATGGTTCCTCCCTTCCTCTCTACCTCCGTTTTCCCCATTCGTACTCCGTGGGCGCCAAAACACCCTCTCCACCCCACCCTCCTCCGTCCGCCGCCGTCCGCCACCCCATCCACCGCCGTCCTCCTCCACCATGCCGGAGCTGATACCCCGACGCTGCCGTCCATTACAAGAGATCGACCTCTGTCATCCACGGCTTCGGACCGGGATCCTTGCATCCCATCCTCTCGCTTCATCCCCGCCGTCGTCCACCTTGCCGGCGCCGCTCCTACGACCGTCTCGTCCACCGCGCCCCGCCGCCACTTTCTACCCTCCTAGATCTGCTTCCACGCCGCCGACAGCCATTGCTACCGCATCACCGTCAAATTCTCAGCAGATGCGTACACCGCGCCGCACCAGAGGCCGTACTCTTTCGTATCTGCTCAACTTATTTATCGCAGCAAGAAAATAGATCGCCACTGCTTTACTCTGATTTCTTGTCTTGGTTGCGAAGTTGCCTTTGTCCGGTTTGCACCTTCAGATCCGCCATGGCACGCTCAACACTATACTCCCAATGCTTATGGTTTTCCCCTTTTATATTCCACACTAGTTAAATCACAATAGACTAAATTTCAAAATTGGGTCAGTCGATTTTTCAGAGCTCGCCGGAGTTCGCCGGTGTGATCGAAGGGGCTCGGGTGGTTGTGGGGCCTCGCCGAACGAAGAAAACTCGACGCGGGTGGGGGTTGGGG
>NC_057805.1:400529702-400546291 GCF_018294505.1 Triticum aestivum
ATGTATCTGGATACATCTGTATGTGATCCATAGTGGAAATCTCTACCAAGACTTATATTTTGGAACGGAGGGAGTATGATAGTAGTATAGTATGTTCCTTGTACTGAAGATGAGCAGGGACATTTGCAGTGTAGAGGTCTATACGGTCGGTTGTGATGGACACTTTGAGCCTCTTTGATTCGTAGGATCTTGTAAACATAGGAATAGGATTTGTAGTGGCCTGCCCACTTGAATCCTATAAGAATAGCAAGGAAATGCGGGGAGTTGTGTCGCCTTTGAGAGTTACACTGATATTAACAGTACCGCACCTTCACTTGAAGAGAGCTGGTATCCGAAGCCTTTCTAGCCGTACCGGCAATACTAGCACATATATTCCAGCAAGTTCCACTTTGCTGATTTTACTCTGATGCTTAAGGTTTTCCCATTATGTCTACACTATGATCTGTGTAGCTGCTTTGTGTCGCACTACCAGCAGTCCACTCTTGAAGCTAAACACTGCAATGACTTACAAAATTGGCACCAAGGCATTGAGTGCCATTCTGGATGCAATGAAACTCATACGCTCCCCACCTGTTGATTCTTGTTCAGAATATGATCCTAATGACTATTCTAACCTCGAGGAGTCAAAGGCAGATGGCCTGTCCTGTTCACCCATTAAGGTGCCTGTTCTAATTTGGCAATGTTTTATTGATTGCGGGTATCTTGCATATGTTGTCTTGCATTTCTTCTACTTTGTTGCACCGCCATCTGCTTAGTTTACTCATCATATATGTCGAGATGCCATGCCCATCCATTATCAATACATATTCCATCTGTCATCATACCATGTTTTTCCACTCAAATGCTGTTCTTGTGCATCAGACATCAAAAAGGAAGAGGGTGATTGCCGAACCTGAAGGAGCACCAGCAAAGTCCTTGAAAAACGTGGTGGTGCCGAAGAAATCAGACAGCACCCCACTTATATTGGCTGTACAACCAGTGACACAAAACGTAGGACCGACTCCGGCAGACTGTACCCATACTTCACTGGCCACACCACTAGCCCCACCACATAGGACCTGCACTCCAGCAAAAGGTATACCGATTTCATTTGCCATAGCACCAGCTGTACCACAGAAAAATCCCACTCCAGCAAAAAGTACAGCAAGTCCACCGGCCGAAGACCTATCCCAACTACAGAGACGGCCAATTCCTGCAGATTGGAACCCCATTCCATTTATTCCCAGTTTCAAAGACAATGCTTTCAATGTTGTTAGGGACTACGTGCATATATTCCCATCATGGGAAGATTATTGTGAAGGCAAACACCATTTTCACATCTTCCTGTCCAACTTACGTGTAAGTGCTATTATTCATGGTTATTATTTTCCTGTTTTCTGCTGATTGAACACATCAATGATTTACATTACATTGTTGTAACTAGGCGAGGGTCAATCTAGATAGTCATGACGAGCAAAGCTTGCTTGTGCTTTTCAAGGAAGCATTGCAGCAGTATCGGTGTTACCTAAGGAAATCACACTTTGATGGCAATTCTATAAACGAATTTCCGGTGAAGTCTCCTGTGCTAAATTTAGAAGACATTGAATGGAAAAACCTTGTTATGCACTGGTCTCGTTCCCAGGATGAGGTACTGTCTATGAAATCACATGACAATTTGAACTTCTACTTTTCCGCATGTGCCTTACGGATCTTTTTTGCAGGAAATCTGCTCGAAGAAGAATTCCGGTTTGACAAGAACGACAGGATATCGCAAATATGCTGCCCGCTGCTTTGCTCTTGTTAGTACCTGTTGTCCTGTATCACTGTACTTGCATACATACCTGGTTCATTATGTGACAGCAGTATGCATGATAGCTTGCTTATCAATTGTTCGCTCAAAATTATCTGATCTGTATGAATGGTTACATTAGTCTAGAATGTATCCAATGCTAATGTTTTTTTAGCTCTGCATTGTTCTTGTAAGTACATGTTGTCCTTTATCAGTGTACTTATAATGACAGGTAGTTGTTCATGTACCATCACTCTGCAGCTTATTTTCCTTTGCCCTCCATTTTCTACACATCAGATCTATATTTACTCTTACCATAAGGTTGGTACTGAAGAAGTTTAGTTGTGCATTGCTCTTGGCTGTACCTTTTGCCTGTATCGCTGCACTTACATTTATAGCTACTTGGTTATGTAGCATCACTCTTCATCTTATCTTAAATATTCTCCATTTTTTCGTATATTATCACATCTATATTTACTCTTAACAAAATGTAGAATAAAGGCAATGCTTTTGAAGAAGATTATGTGGTAAACTTCTTGAATTGCCCCCCCCCATTAGCATGGACAAGGCCTTTATAGAGCCTGTCTTCACCAATAATGTAAGTTTGTCCATCTCAAGCCTTCAAACTTTGTTGTATATATTTGGTTAGGCATGACTGCAACAGCTGTTTATTTTTGGTGTTTGCATCAAATTGCTTGTTTAAAGTTTATTATGTAGTTCATAAACAAAAGTTTTTCTCAATTTAAGTTTTCAGTTGTACAACCAAGTTCCTTCTTCATACCATGTAAATTAAACTATACAGAGCAATTGATCTTCTTTTGCACTGCATGTATGCTACTGTTCTTCATCCGTAATCCAGTGGTGTGGTGAACCTACCCACTACAGCACAATGTCATATTCTGCAATGTCTTAACTATGAACAATGTCATATCATTCTACTATTATTTAAACCGTCTCTTTATTTGACAATCTGAAATGGTATAAATTGACAGCACACTAACCATTGGTACTTATGAGTTCTTGATCTGTAATCCAGTGGTGTCGTGAAGCTGCCAACTCCTTCACAATGTCATTTCCTGCCATGTCTTGATCTGAACAATACCATATTGTGTTAATGCAATTTTAAACTGTGTCACTTTATTTGTTAGTAAGAAATGTGATGAATTCTCAGCACTGATGCTTTTATGTGCAAAACCTGTCATCTGTCTGCTTGTTTATCTTTCAGAGTGAGGAAGATATAAGTGTTGAACAAGCGCAGTCTCATCATCTTGCTCAGCTGCTTGCGCTGCAGCTCCCCAGCAGGGCTAACCTTTCTTGGACTCTATTGAAGTGTTGTCGGTTTTGTATATTATTTTGTCGGCGTGTTTATTTGCACTGGTGGCGATCTTTGATGCCCAGTGTATGTAATCTGCTGTCTGCTTGTGCTTTATTATCATAGTGGCGAACTTTGATGCCCAGTGGATGTAATATGCCGTAATTTCTTTATTGTATAGTCTAGGTTTTTTCTTATTCACAATGTTGCAGTTATTTTACTGTATATATATCCTGTCTTCGCAGTAAACCGGCCAAAGCGTAAAATTACGGTACATAATCGGGTCGTCATGCAATCACGATGTAGGTTGGGCCTGAAACGTGTCGAACAGCTCACGGGCCGGCAGCAGCCCGAAATGAACCCCAGCCCATGATTGTGCGAATCAAATCACGGGCTTTTGACAGGCCAAAATTGTCTCGGTCCTTGTTTGGCCCAATCAGATATCGGCTGCGAGCAAGCCGGATGCAAATCGGGCCGTAGTTAGGCCCAACTATATGACGGGCTTTTAACAGGCCGAAATTAATATAGGGCCGAAATGTTAAACGGACCCTTAACAGGCCAAAACTAATATCAGGCCGAATTACTATGTGGGCCTTTAGCAAGTGGGCCCAAAAGCATAGTGTCCAGTTGACGGGCCGAATCTGATATGGGCCATAATTGAGCCCAAAGCCTCTTAAAGGGCCAGACCTGATTTGGGCCGTAATTTGGCCCAGAACATGGTAGGCTTTTAACGGGCCGGATCTCATATGGGCCACTATTAGGCCCGGAGCGTGGTAGGCCATTAATGGACCGGATCAAATATGGGCCGGCATTTGGCCCAAAACATGGCAGCCAGTTAATGGGCCAGCCTACTAGGGTCCTCAAAATCTTGTGGGCCTACAGCTGGGCCGGCCCATTAATGTCGGCGAAATCTCGTGGGCCTTTAGCTGGGCCGGCCCATTATGATCCGCAAGAATCTTGTGGGCCTTTACCTGGGCCGGCCCATTATGGCACACAAAAATATTGTGGGCCTTTACCTGGGCCGGCCCATTATGGCCCGCAAAATCTTGTGGGCCTTTAGCTGGGCCAGCCCATTATGGTCCGCAAAATCTCGTGGGCCTTTAGCTGGGCCAGCCTATTATGGTCCACAAAATCTTGTGGGCCTTCAGTTGGGCCGGCCCATTTAAACTTGATGGGCCGGTCCACGTGTCAACATATCATAGGCGCGTCTCGCCCATTGGATGAGTGACACATGTGCCAACGCGGACCTGACACGTGTCTCCTCTAGCCAATGATGATTTTACACGTGAAAAAATCCCCATTGGTCGGGGCTGTTAACGGGTTATCAGATCCAAAACCCGACCCGATAGCTTAACGGCGTTCCGTTACGGTGGATGCCACGTGTCGGTCACCCTTGACGAAATCACTTCTGTGACGCGCGATTTATCGTCATGGAAGTGGACACTTCCGTGATGATAATTTTGGTAATGTCATGGAACACTTCTACGACAACACAGGTATGACTATCTTGATTTTGTCATAAATTTGTCATGGATGTACATGCATGACAAAAAAGCGACCTACTGTGACAAACACGTATCATCACGGAAGTGTATTTTTTTGTAGTGGAGAGGCATATATCTCACCAAGATGGATCGTAAAACGGACCAAGAATAATCCACCTTGGTCGTAAAACCTCTCTCATGTTGTTGGTTGCTACCTCTTGAGCACTGCGTTGGTTTTCCCTTGAAGAGGAAAGGGTGATGCAGCAAAGTAGCGTAAGTATTTCCCTCAGTTTTTGAGAACCAAGGTATCAGTCCAGTAGGAGGTTACGCGTGAGTCCCTCGCACCTACACAAAACAAATAAATCCTCGCAACCAACGCGATAAGGGGTTGTCAAGCCCTTCACGGTCACTTACGAGAGTGAGATCTGATAGATATGATAGGATAATATTTTTGGTATTTTTGTGATAAAGATGCAAACTAAAATAAAAGCAAAGGAAAAGCAAAGGAAATAACTAGTGTTGGAAGATTAATACGATGAAGATAGACCCGGGGGCCATAGGTTTCACTAGTGGCTTCTCTCAAGAGCATAAGTATTTTATGGTGGGTGAACAAATTACTGTTGAGCAATTGACAGAATTGAGCATAGTTATGAGAATATCTAGGTATGATCATGTATATAAGCATCACGTCCGAGACAAGTAGACTGACTCCTGCCTGCATCTACTACTATTACTCCACTCATCGACCGCTATCCAGCATGCATCTAGAGTATTAAGTTCATGAAAACAGAGTAACGCCTTAAGCAAGATGACATGACGTAGAGGGATAAATTCATGCAATATAATAAAAAACCCATCTTGTTATCCTCGATGGCAACAATACAATACGTGCCTTGCTGCCCCTACTGTCACTGGGAAAGGACACCGCAGGATTGAACCCAAAGCTAAGCACTTCTCCCATTACAAGAAAGATCAATCTAGTAGGCCAAACCAAACTGATAATTCGAAGAGACTTGCAAAGATAACCAATCATACATAAAAGAATTTAGAGAAGATTCAAATATTATTCATAGATAAACTTGGATCATATTCTTTGACGTAGGGTCCAAGTCTCCTGGATCATATTCTTCCTAAAAATCACGTTCCCGAAGGTTTCATTCCGTTTGGACTCCGTTTGATATTCCTTTTCTGCGAAACTCTGAAATAGGCAAAAAAACAACAATTCTGGGCTGGGCCTCCGCTTAATAGGTTAGTCCCAAAAATAATATAAAAGTGAATAGTAAAGACCAATAATGTCCAAAACAGTAGATAATATAGCATGGATCAATCAAAAATTATAGATACGTTGGAGACGTATCAAGCATCCCCAAGCTTAATTCCTGCTCGTCCTCGAGTAGGTAAATTTAAAAACAGAATTTTTGATGCGGAGTGCTACTTGGCATAATTTCAATGTAATTCTTCTTAATTGTGGTATGAATATTCAGATCCGAAAGATTCAAGACAAAAGTTTAATATTGACATAAAAATAATAATACTTCAAGCATACTAACACAGCAATCATGTCTTCTTAAAATAACATGGCAAAGAAAGTTATCCCTACAAAATCATATAGTCTGGCTATGCTCTATCTTCACCACACAAAGTATTTAAATCATGCACAACCCCGATGACAAGCCAAGCAATTGTTTCATGCTTTTGACGTTCTCAAACTTTTTCAATCTTCACGCAATACATGAGCGTGAGCCATGGACATAGCACTATATGTGGAATAGAATGGTGGTTGTGGAGAAGACAAAAAGGGAGAAGATAGTCTCACATCAACTAGGCATATCAACGGGCTATGGAGATGCCCATCAATAGATATCAATGTGAGTGAGTAGGAATTTCCAAGCAACGGATGCACTAGAGCTATAAGTATATGAAAGCTCAACAAAAGAAACTAAGTGGGTGTGCATCCAACTCGCTTGCTCATGAAGACCTAGGGCATTTTGAGGAAGCCCATCATTGGAATATACAAGCCAAGTTCTATAATGAAAATTTCCCACTAGTATATGAAAGTGACAAAATGAGAGACTCTCTATCATGAAGATCATGGTGCTACTTTGAAGCACAAGTGTGGTAAAAGGATAGTAACATTGTCCCTTCTCTCTTTTTCTCTCATTTTTTTATTTGGGCCTTTTCTTTTTTTATGGCCTCTTTTTTTCGTCCGGAGTCTCATCCCGACTTTTGGGGGAATCATAGTCTCCATCATCCTTTCCTCACTTAGGACAATGCTCTAAAAATGAAGATCATCACACTTTTATTTTCTTACAACTCAACAATTACAACTCGATACTTAGAACAAAATATGACTCTATATGAATGCCTCCGGCGGTGTACCGGGATATGCAATGAATCAAGAGTGACATGTATGAAAGAGTTATGAACGGTGGCTTTGCCACAAATACAATGTCAACTACATGATCATGCAAAGCAATATGAAAATGATGGAGCGTGTCATAATAAAGGAACGGTGGAAAGTTGCATGGCAATATATCTCGGAATGGCTATGGAAATGCCATGATAGGTAGGTATGGTGGCTGTTTTGAGGAAGGTTTATGGTGGGTGTATGATACCGGCGAAAAGTGCACGGTATTAGAGAGGCTAGCAATGGTGGAAGGAAGAAGGGTGCGTATAGTCCATGGACTCAATATTAGTCATAAAGAACTCATATACTTATTGCAAAAATATACAAGTTATCAAAGCAAAGTATTACGCGCATGCTCCTAGGGGGATAGATTGGTAGGAAACGACCATCGCTCGTCCCCGACCGCCACTCATAAGGAAGACAATCAATAAATAAATCATGCTCCGACTTCATCACATAACAGTTCACCATACATGCATGCTACGGGAATCACAAACTTTAACACAAGTATCTCTCAAATTCACAACTACTCAACTAGCATGACTCTAATATCACCATCTTTATATCTCAAAACAATTATCAAGCATCAAACTTTTCATAGTATTCAACACACTCATAAGAAAGTTTATACTAATCTTGAATACCAAGCATATTAGGATTATTCAAGCAATTACCATGCTATTCAAGACTCTCAAAATAATCTAAGTGAAGCATGAGAGATCAATAGTTTCTATAAAACAAATCCACCACCATGCTCTAAAAGATATAAGTGAAGCACTAGAGCAAAACTATATAACTCAACAGATATAAGCGAAGCACATAGAGTATTCTAACAAATTCCAAATCATGTATGGCTCTCTCAAAACGTGTGTACAGCAAGGATGATTGTGTTAAACTAAAAAGCAAAGACTCAAATCATACAAGACGCTCCAAGCAAAACACATATCATGTGGTGAATAAAAATATAGCTCCAAGTAAAGTTACCGATGGAAGTAGACGAAAGAGGGGATGCCTTCCGGAGCATCCTCAAGCTTTGGCTTTATGGTGTCCTTATATTATCTTGGGGGTGCCATGGGCATCCCCAAGCTTAGTCTCTTGCCACTCCTTGTTCCATAATCCATCAAATCTTTCACCCAAAACTTGAAAACTTCACAACACAAAACTTAACAGAAAATCTCATGAGCTCCGTTAGCGAAAGAAAACAAAAGACCACTTCAAGGTACTGTAATGAACTCATTCTTTATTTATATTGGTGTTAAACCTACTGTATTCCAACTTATCTATGGTTTATAAACTATTTTACTAGTCATAGATTCATCAAAATAAGCAAACAACACACGAAAAACAGAATCTGTCAAAAACAGAACAGTCTGTAGCAATCTGTAACTAACGCAAACTTCTGGAACTCCAAAAAATCATCCAAAATAGGACGACCTAGAAAATTTGTTTATTGATCAGAAGCAATTGGAATCAATATTTTATCACGTTCTGGTGAATTTTAACAATTGTTTTCGTGAACAGAAAGTTTCTGGAAATTAGAGCAAGATCAAATAACTATCATCCAAGAAGATCCTATAGGTTTAACTTGGCACAAACACTAATTAAAACATAAAAACACATCTAACCAGAGGCTAGAACAAATATTTATTCCTAAACAGAAGCAAAAAAGCAAAAAACTAAAAATAAAATTGGGTTGCCTCCCAACAAGCGCTATCGTTTAACGCCCCTAGCTAGGCATAAAAGCAAGGATAGATCTAGGTATTGCCATCTTTGGTAGGCAATTCTTCAATGAGACATCTATCATCCTTAGGAATTTCTTTCTTTTTAGTAATTATCAAACTTTTAGGCACAAGATCGAAAAATTCATTCGTAGCAAATGGTTCCTTAATGATAGCAAAAAGATTGGGATGAATACTTGCAGTTTCCTTACTAGAGGATTCACCCTTATTTTTAGGAACATACATAAGCTTGGGAATTTTAGTAGGAGTATTTCGAGTATACTTTACGGAAGAAAAAGCGGTTCCCAAGTTGGTAATGACACCCTCAAGTTTATCGATTCTAGTGGAATTTTGATTTATTCTCTCATTAACTATGGGTTCCTTCTCCTTAATATTTTTCAAAGTGACTCCTACCTTAGATCCATATTGGGTAATTTGGTTGTGGATCTTTTTATCCAGATTTTCAATTAACTCTACGGTAGCAACTTTATTTTCAATAATTTCAAGTCTTTGCATTACATGCTCCAAAGTTAACATAGTTCCATTAACCAAAAGAGGTGGTGAGCCAAATAAATCTATCATAGCATTATAAGAGTCAAAAGTATGGCTACCCAAGAAATTCCCTCCGGTAATGGTATCAAGAATATATCTATACCAAGGATTAGCACCTACATAAAAGTTGCGGAGAAGACCGGAAGTAGATTGCTTCCTGGCAGATCTATTTTGAGCATTGCAAATTCTATACCAAGCGTCTTTTAGATTTTCTCCCTCCCTTTGTTTAAAATTTAGAACTTCATTCTCGGGAGACAAGGAGAAGATAGAGGACTAGACATAACAACAAGCAAGCGAAAAAAAGGTGAACAAAAAAGAGAGGGCAAATAAAACGGCAAGGGTGAAGTGGGGGAGAGGAAAACGAGAGGCAAATGGCAAATAATGTAATGCGGGAGATAAGGGATTGTGATGGGTACTTGGTATGTTGACTTTTGCGTAGACCTCCCCGGCAACGGCGCCAGAAATCCTTCTTGCTACCTCTTGAGCACTGCGTTGGTTTTCCCTTAAAGAGGAAAGGGTGATGCAGCAAAGTAGCGTAAGTATTTCCCTAAGTTTTTGAGAACCAAGGTATCAATCCAGTAGGAGGCTACGCGCGAGTCCCTCGCACCTACACAAAACAAATAAATCCTCGCAACCAACGCGATAAGGGGTTGTCAATCCCTTCACGGTCACTTACGAGAGTGAGATCTGATAGATATGATAGGATAATATTTTTGGTATTTTTGTGATAAAGATGCAAAGTAAAATAAAAGCAAAGTAAAAGCAAAGGAAATAACTAAGTGTTGGAAGATTAATATGATGAAAATAGACCCGGGGGCCATAGGTTTCACTAGTGGCTTCTCTCGAGAGCATAAGTATTTTACGGTGGGTGAACAAATTACTGTTGAGAAATGGACAGAATTGAGCATAGTTATGAGAATATCTAGGTATGATCATGTATATAGGCATCACGTCCGAGACAAGTAGACCGACTCCTGCTTGCATCTACTACTATTACTCCACTCATCGACCGCTATCTAGCATGCATCTAGAGTATTAAGTTCATGAAAACAGAGTAACGCCTTAAGCAAGATGACATGATGTAGAGGGATAAATTCATGCAATATGATAAAAAAACATCTTGTTATCCTCGATGGCAACAATACAATACGTGCCTTGCTGCACCTACTGTCACTGGGAAAGGACACCGCAAGATTGAACCCAAAGCTAAGCACTTCTCCCATTGCAAGAAAGATCAATCTAGTAGGCCAAACCAAACTGATAATTCGACGAGACTTGCAAAGATAACCAATCGTACATAAAAGAATTCAGAGAAGATTCAAATATTGTTCATAGATAAACTTGATCATAAACCCACAATTCATCGGTCTCAACAAACACACCGCAAAAGAAGATTACATCGAATAGATCTTCACGAGAGAGGGGGAGAACATTGTATTGAGATCCAAAAAGAGAGAAGAAGCCATCTAGCTACTAACTATGGACCCCGAAGGTCTGAAGTAAACTACTCACACTTCATCAGAGAGGCTATGGTGTTGATGTAGAAGCCCTCCGTGATGGATGCCCCCTCCGGCGGAGCTCCGGAACAGGCCCCAAGATGGGATCTCGTGGGTACAGAAGGTTGCGGCGGTGGAATTAGGTTTTTGGCTCCGTATCTGATCGTTTGGGGGTACGTAGGTATATATAGGAGGAAGGAGTACGTCGGTGGAGCAACAGGGGGCCCATGAGGGTGGAGGGCGCGCCCTGTGGGGGTAGGCGCGCCCCCCTACCTCGTGGCCTCCTCCTTTGTTTCTTGACGTAGGGTCCAAGTCTCCTGGATCATATTCTTCCTAAAAATCACGTTCCCGAAGGTTTCATTCTGTTTGGACTCCGTTTGATATTCCTTTTCTGCGGAACTCTGAAATAGGCAAAAAAACAGCAATTCTGGGTTGGGCCTCCGGTTAATAGGTTAGTCCCAAAAATAATATAAAAGTGAATAATAAAGCCCAATGATGTCCAAAACAGTAGATAATATAGCATGGAGAAATCAAAAATTCTAGATACGTTGGAGACGTATCATTGGTCAAAGTGATGGTCGTCCATGCGACCCCGGAGATGGGCTAGCTCGCCAATAATCACGCAAGTAGCTAGTCCCCGAAGACAACCACTGCATGCATGTGGCCCAAACATATGGATGGAGAGGTGTGTTTTTGAGTAACAATGGAACAACTTTGATGTGGCACCATGATTTCGAACTAGAAATCCCCACACTGAGTGAGGGTTAGGTTGACGATGCATATGTATGTTACACCACACTTCAAGCCAACAACGGGGATTAATATATGCATGCATGCGTGCATAGTATATGCGCTCAAACTTAATTAGGTCTGAATCTCACCATGACCTATACTACGATAACACGAACCAAATGAAGAATCCGCCATGGTAACCTATCTTGTTGTTGGTCAAGGTGATCATGGATGTCCACGCGGGCCCACGAATATATAGTCTTGTCGCTGATAACCATGCAAGGGAGTGTATCGTTCGAAGGCAACCACTACATGCATATGTATGGAGGTGATGCGTGCATGCATGTTTGAATACACAACATTGATCTGGCACGTGTGTCAAAAATCGTACACTAGCTCCCCACACAGAGCGAGATCGGTTCATGATGGTGTCGTTGTACTAGCCACTTCGACTCGATGGGAGGGATTCATGCATACACATGCATGTGTGTGTGCTCAAAGTGTATCATGCATGTCATCTCAGAGCAAAAATAATAATCTCCTCCTAAGTCAAATTAACCTCTCTTGTTGTCAGGCAAAAAGAAGTGATGGACCAAGCGGGCCCACAGATGGAAAGCATCGATATTGCTGATAACCGCTTAAGTGGGTGCAAGAGGACAACCACCACCGCTTTGCATGTGGGACAAACATATATATGTTGAATACCCAAAATGCACAACTTTGATGTGCCACATGCCTCAAAAACCATAAACCATGCACCCACACAGAGCGAGATTCATATCAAGCGTACTACATATGATGGTCCCCTTCCCCCCTCTTCACCGCATACTATATGCTCCTGCCATAATATATGTACAACCCAAAAGAATCCTCATCGATGGTGAAATTAATTAACCTCTCCCGATGTAGGTCAAAGTGATGCATGCATGCATATGCATCGACGATGGCCACATGGTCCCACAAATGGAAGCGTCACACGTGAGTGTCCTAGCTAGGATATATATGCATGTGGCCCAAAAAGGTGTTGTGTGATGTTTGAATAACCAATTTTCACAATTTTGATGTGGCACGTGCCTCGGTAACCAAAAAGTCCCAGCACTGAGTGAGGAGTACCTGTTCACGGACGCATACGTATAGTATATATGCTAGTCCCCTCCCACCTCTTCGACGCGTACTATATACCACCATAACACAAACAAAAAAGATTCTACCTTGCTGGTCAAATTAACCTCACTGCAGGCTGTTCGTCAAAGTGATGGACGACGACCTCACGGGCCCACAGAAAGCGTCACACGCGAGTATCAAGTGTCGTGTAGGACAACCATCGATTGCATGTGGCCAAAACATTTATGTATGAAAGGTTTGTGTAATGTTTTAAATAACGATTTCACGACTCTGATGTGGCACCAGCCTGCCTAACAAAACGGCCAACCCACACGGTGGCTTACAACTCATAGTGTACTGCGAGACACCCGCCACCCCCGGACGCACACACCCACACACACATCGTGAATCCACCGCAACTACGATGCATGTTAAATTAATTATCCCGCGGTGAACATACATGTTACCAAAGGAGGGACATTTTAATTTCAAAAAAATCACAGAGATCATTAAGACGTTTTAGTACATTGATTGATTGATTTTCTATGGGTATAATGTGCAAAAATCAAATTTGAGCTACATGCACACATGACAGTGCACCTAAATGGATTGCAAAAACACATGTGTCTTACTGGGTGCATGTTTACTCCCCGTGCAACAAATTTCAAACATTGAGAATCTTGATTTTTAAATTCTAGTATATCCAAAACTTATTTGAAGTTCATGAAACTTATCGTGTTGTCATATGGACACCAATACAAAGTGGCATTGTACTTTTTTTGTCAAATTTGAGACCAGTTTTGATGTAATCTTTATCTAATTACAGACGGGAGATTATTAATAATTGGGAAGCAATATCCCAAATGGATTATTTATTCGAACCGTGAGCGTTAGACCAACAATAGATACGTGCCATGCTTCGTTTAAGCAATAAAGCGGCAGCATTAATCATCCAAATAGAAAAACAATATACGTGCCACCGTGCGACCCGTGTGGCGTGCAAGCAGGCGTGAGTTGACGGGACGCATGCGAGCAGTACACCGCGCAGGCAGACGGGGAGGCGTGCGTGCAGGTGTGTGAATTGACGGAGGCGTGCTCGCTGCGCAGTGTCATCGGGAGGCGTGCGAGTAACTGTGTGAAACTTTGGTAGGCATGCCAGCAGTCCGGTGCGCGGGCTCACCGGGAGGCGAGCCATCGGTTTGACCGCCGCTCGCCTCTCTCCCACAACTCCCACTACTCCATATTAATGGTGCGCCCGAGCGGCCGCACCCCCCATCCTCGCTACGCACACACAATCCTCTCTCTCCGCTTGCATCCTCGACGCTGCTCTCAGTCCTCAAAGCCGTCAGTGTATGAGGATGCCGCCGAAGCGCCCCATCAGAGGGAGTGGCGACGCCGGGGCTGCTAAAGCACCGGAGCACGGCGTGGAGATGGAGACAGAGGTTGCCGTCACCGCCGGCGAGTTATCGCTGCACCCTGACATCGTCGATGGCGTCGAGCTTCCACAGCCAGAAGCGGAGTTCCACACCGACTCCGACAACCACTCTGGCGACGACTCCGACGACCACTCCGACGACGACTCCGACGACCACTCCGACGACGACTCCGACGACCACTCCGGTGACAACTCCGACGACGGCGGACAGCTGGTTAGTCATCTATACCCATTTATGTGTCAAATAGATCATAGGGTTTCTCTGGTTACTCTTGCCTCCCCCTTTTTGGAATAGAAATCATGTGGTTATGTTCTTCCAATCCATGAAATCTGAGTAAGTTCCATTAGATCCGTGTAGTGTATTGATTGTTTGAATGGTACAGGTGATAAGTGATTAGTTGTTTCATCTATGCAAATGATTTCTTCTAGTAATCCGACTAGGGTTAGTGTTCGTGCTAATAATTCCTAGCCAGGTCTTGACAATTGATTTTGAATGACCTACATATGTTTGTGCCATTAGTTTCTTCAAGATTGGTCTGTACATAGACGACTGTGCTTAAAAATCGAACCATAATCTCTGGATATGTATAAATAAATAGCCATAAATTCCTAATCCTACTTCACGGCATGTAATCAGTGATTTGATGCCAAATTTGTTTTACTATTTGTATAGGTGTTGTCTGACGATGTGGACAGCGAGGATGAAGATGCCCAGAGGAGGTACAAGAGGCGAATCCTAAGGGAGCTTTATGCGGGAATGCATAACAGGCGTATTAGGACCTGGAACGACGGCTATGGGTGCCCATTTTGCAACCACAAGATTCATGACGCGTATCTAAGTGTTCTGGCACATGCAAGAGGACGGGCAGTTGGCTCCTTCAAGCAGAAGTATTCTAGCAGGGTGGTGCACGACGCGTACGTCGAGTACCTGGAGAAGCTTCAGGATCGTGTCGGCCGCATGTGAGATGAGATATGGGATGTATCGAACTATGTACGCTTGAGTATGCTTAATGACGGTTGAACTATGTAATTATGGTTGAACTATGCTTATGTACGTGTACGCTTATTATCTGTGTCTGAGTATGTTAAATATTTCGCCAAATTTTGGTAAAAATTACAACGGGGGACCAATAAACCAGGACGGAGGTAGTACGTCAATCACACATGGTTCCCAAAATTGGAACCGTGTGCAATGACTTTCATTTTGCCTACTACATCAATCACACACGGTTCGCTCTAGCAAACCGTCGCCCCCAAAATTCTTTGTGGGACAGAAAACCCTCACCACCCAATTCAGAAAAGAAAAAAGAAAACCCTCACCATCCCGACGTCACAAAAACCCTCACCCCGCCCGCCACCCCCTCGGCCCCCCCGGTACGTTCCCCATTCACACCTGCACAAGCTCCCCCGCGTCTATGCCATGGCACCGCCTATCGCGGCGGTAAACACTTAGCTCGACGCCTACCGCTGTTGCCAGGCTGCCGGCAAAGCCCACCGCATTTCGCCGCTTCCGCTTGCCGCCGCCTATCGCCATCGACTTTCTCGATGCTGCTCACGGTCGACCCAGCTCCGCTCGGTTGGGGAATCTGCCGTACTGAGGGTTCTTTCTCATGGACGACAAGGTAACTAATTTAACGAGATATTATCTCATCTCTTATCCCAGTTCATCTGCCTCCTTTAATCACCCGGCGGAAATCGCCGTGAATCCATTTTTATTCGAGCTGATTTGAGGGTTTTTGTAAAGCCCCGGATCCGATGCGCCAGGTGTCTTCCAGTTATTCGTCGTTGTTGCCATGTCATTTGCTTGCGTGTTGCATTTTGCCATGTCATCATCTGCATTGCATCATCATGTTTTTCAAAACTTCCATCCGTTCGGGTTCCGCCGGTTCTCTCCGTTGTCCGTTCTGAGCCCCGACACTCTCGCACGCGCCCTCGCCCCTCTCAGACCTTGTTTCGTGAGCAGGAGAAAAACGTTCTCGGAATGGCCCGAGATTTGCCAAGTGGCCTTGGTATATCACCGGTAGACCGCCCGTCAAATTTCGTTTCATTTGGAGGTCGTTTGATGCCCCAACCGTTAACCGCGTAGCCCGAAACACCTTCTCTCTTTCCAGCCCAGCACCCCTTCACCACAGCCCACCTAGCCCATCCAACCCCCTCCATGCTCTTGGTCGTTCGATCATGATTGCGTGGCCGAAAACCGCACCTCATTTGGACTCTCCTAGCTCCCTCTACCTATAAATATCTGCATCTCTCTCAAAATCCCGCAGTCCAAACCCTAGTCTCCTTCCACCTTGCACCGCCGGACAAGTCCGCCCGCGCCGGACGTGTCCGCCGGACGCGTCACCCCGGCCAATCAGAGGGCGATACCTCAGCCTCCGCCGCCACGTAGCCACCCGGAGCCGCCTCCCCTCCGCGTCACCCGCGCGGGCCCGCCGGGGCCCGACTACGGCCCTCCTGGCCCATCGCCGCCGCCCGTGCCCGAAGCGCTCGAGCGCCGCCCGCTCCGACGTCGTCCACTGCACGCCTCCGCGCCTCCCCGCCCGGCGCCGCCTCGGCTTTCGGATCCAGCGCCCGCGCCCCC
>NC_057805.1:400546683-400549280 GCF_018294505.1 Triticum aestivum
CCCGCCGCCGCCGCATGGCACCCGCGCCTCCGCCGCCCCGCTCCTTCCTCGCCGTCTCCGGCCACCGCGCCGCTCGCCGGAGCGCCCCGCCGCCGCCCTCGCCCGGATCTGGTCAACCGGGACCAGATCCACCGGTCCCTCCAACCAAACGCCTCCCCTCCGTCCCGGATCCCTCCATCCCGCATGGCTCCGTCCCGGTTTCTGCGAGGTGAATTTTGGCCGTGTCCCTAGGAAACTCATGATATGTGTGCAACTTTGATTGATTGTAACTTCTTGTGTGCTGCTCCGTTTTGTGCGTATGATATATCAAAATTTTCACCATGAGATGCTCTTCATATTGTTCCATTGTGCCATGCTTGTTTGAGTTCATCTTGATTCCCAAATCATCGTTGCAAGAGTGCTATATGATGTTAACTGATGTCTGTTAACAGAACTTGCTGATTTGTTATTTTCGTTGCATTTTGTGTGTGCATCCTATGAGCATGAGCTCTATATGTGTTTTGAACTACATCATGCCATATTTACAGGGGTGCTTTTCTTGTATTTTTGTGATCTATGTGGTGACTAGCACAAGCATGCAAAGTAGCCTTCATGATGTTGCTGATTTCTGTGACTTAGTCATTTCTGCTAAGTCTGTAGTTGTAACATTGTGATTCCATGTTAACCTGCTGTCACCATGAGTTCTATGCATAATCTGGAGATGTTCACTAAGTATGTTTTGTTATACATGTTATGATATATCCATCCATGCCCTTGTTTGCATTTATAGCCTGCTGTAGCTTGTTGCAAACTTGCTCTCAAATTGCTAAATAATGTTGATGTCAGCCTGTTAACATGAAGTTCAGTTTTGACATGCGTTTTGCTAGTGATCGAACTTTCTCTTGCCATGATTAGCTTCATAATTATGCCATCTTAATGTTGGATGCCTTCACATGCCATGAAATGCTTTGTGATGAGTGATTTGAGCTCGCAAAAATGCCTTCATAATTCTGTTTTTGCCATGCTCAGTTTTTCTGCCAAGTCTGAATCTGTTTATGAAACTTGCTATGTTTACATGGGTGCCATCATATCTTCTGTACCTTTTTGGCTCGTGATAAGTAAGGGACTTTTGTTCTATGCAATTAGTAGATTCATGCCATGCCTTTGTTTGCTATGATCTGTTCCTGTAGCATGTTGTTTGATAGCTCTAAACTTAGCAACCTGATGTTATTTCTGCCATGTCCAGTGATTTCTGCAATCTTGCCATGTCCTTTTGAGCATGTTCTGGTGCTTTCTGGAGATAGCTCAGTGTTCATGTTTTGTCATGCTTTACATGTACATCATGTCCATGCCTTTTGTTTTCATGTTGAGGTGTTGTAGCATATTGTTTTGATGCTAGCTAGATGCCTAGCTTCTGTTTTGGACAGCTTGTCCTTTAAACTTGTTTCATGTGTATGTGTTGAACCGTTGCTCCGTTTTTAGTGTGATCTATATGTAACTTGCTTAGTTTTGCATGTAGTTTCATATTACCCTGTTGCATCCTTGTTTTGAGGTGTTTGCTTGATGTTTGAATGCATTTTGCATCAATGCCATGTTTAACTTGTTTTGCTCTTATCTTCTAGGCCGTAGCTCCGAACTAAATGAACTTTATGTGTAACTTGACTAGAATTTCGTGTAGATCATCTTGGTGCATTTTAACTTGCTGTTTAACAACTTGAACTTAAGGTTTATTCAGTTCTGGACCAATTTCGAAATTTGCATATGAGGACTTACCGGAATTGTTATAGGTTGTTTCCGGCCTCATTTAAACTTGCTTTGATGTGTTGCTCTTGTATGCATCATCTCTTGCCATGAGTAGCATCATATAGCATTGTCATGCATCATACTTGGTTGAGCATCATGTTTGGTTATGTGCTGTGTGTTTACCTTGTTGTTTACATCTTTCCGGTTGTGCTTCTTCTCGATAGTTCCCGTTTCGTTGCGATCGTGAGGATTCGTTCGTCTACACTTGGTTCGTCTTCGTGGCTTCATCTTCTTCATGGACTCGTTCTTCTTCCTAGCGGGATTTCAGGCAAGATGACCGTTACCCTGGATCTCATTACTATCATTGCTATGCTAGATTTTTCATTCTATCGCTATGCTGCGCTACCTATCACTTGCTCTTCAAGCCTCCCGAATTGCCATGAAACCACCTCTAACCTTTGTCACCCTTCCTAGCAAACCATTGTTTGGCTATGTTACGCTTTTTGCTCAGCCCCTCTTATAGCGTTGTTAGTTGCAGGTGAAGATGAAGTTTGCTCCATGTTGGATTATGTTTATGTTGGGATATCACAATATTCTATTATTTAATTAATGCATCTATATACTTGGTAAAGGGTGGAAGGCTCGGCCTTATGCCTGGTGTTTTGTTCCACTCTTGCCGCCCTAGTTTCCGTCATACCGGTGTTATGTTCCTTGATTTTGCGTTCCTAACGTGGTTGGGTGTTATGGGGACCCCTTGACAGTTCGCTTTGAATAAAACTCCTCCAGCAAGGCCCAACCTTGGTTTTACCATTTGCCTATCACCTATTTCTTTTCCCTTGGGAGTCGTGCTCCCGAGGGTCATCTTTATTTTAACC
>NC_057805.1:400849498-401005779 GCF_018294505.1 Triticum aestivum
CTAAACATTCATTTAAGTTGACCAAACTTGCCTAACCTTGCACAACCAAACAGTCCTATATATTTACTTCCTTCGTCTCATAATATAACGAACGTAGACTAGTGTCAAAATGCTTTTATATTATGAAATGGAGGAAGTACATGTTTATTATCGACTGGGTTCGCGACCAGGCACGTGCCATGCATTAATGATATGCTCTCTACAGCCTTCTTTTTTTTCTTAAATGTGTGTATCCGCTTTGGCATTGCAGTATTTATAGGTGAAGGAACGTACTTACGTTAACAACCTGACTAGTTATGCAATATTAGTTCCTTAGGTACAAAAATACAGATTGAAGATGAGGTTTAGTAGCAGCGTAGTAGGTGTGGGACAAACTGTACGCATGACCTCTCTTTTTTTCTCTAGAGGACTGTAATAATGCACTACCTTTAGTCCTTTACTACCGCGCAGAAGAAAATAGTATAGAAGAAAACAATAGAAAGAACAAGGCGAAATATTATCATAGGAGATTTTTCATGATGAAAATTTTCATTTCTTTTTGCATCATACAACAGTCCTATCTTCTTCTTCTTTTGGCACATTCTATCTTCTTCTTCACCACTTCTTTTAGAAAGAGAGGAAGACGACGGAGCAAAATAAGGCTGTCTGTAATGAAAGTATCATAGCTAGTGTTACACATGTCAACTAGACAATTTTAATGAGACAACATCAAATTAAATGAAGAAATAAAGGGGTTGAGTAGAAAGCTATCATGATACTGTATCATAATAAATGTTATGCTACTATATGTCATGCATGGCAACGAACATGGCCACCTAAGCTACTAATTTGTGATACTATGCATTACGGATGTAGTACCATACACTAGTTATTGAATTCATCCTCCACTCAGTTGCTTCAAAAGTCCAAACTGATGGACAGAGATGGACAATATATTTTAAACACTAGTATCATATGTATGGTACTAACTTAAAGATATTACTCACTACAGCAGTCTAAATATGCATGCCCCGCATGAACAGCTCCATATAATTTTTTTGACTCAATTATTGCTCTTGCTAGGCATCTATTGGTTGCATGCATTGGTAGTGCTGGTAGCTGATATGGGCATGGATGGATGTTGCACAGAGATCTTATTGCTCTTGCTGGGCATCTATTGGTTGCATGCATTGGTAGTATGGGCATGGATGGATGTTGCACAGAGATCTTATTGCTATTGCTGGGCATCTATTGGTTGCATGTATTGGTAGGTCCGGTAGCTGATATGGGCATGGATGGTGTTGTACAGCGATCAAGAGGCTAATGCGGTGGCTAAATCCAGATAAGTGGAGGACCATCCCGATGGAAAGAGGGAATTGGACTGTGTATGAGTCCATGGTGTAGCGCCACCCGTGTCACCATCAAAAAATGTCCATCTCCCTAGAATGATTTGTTCATCTAGTGTCTTAGTAGACTTCACACTTACAAGAATGTTCTTGCAAGTCTAAAAACGTATGTCACGTAATTAGTGTTTACTTAGAACTAATAAAAATATAACATATTGATATCGAAGTTCAAAAATGTAGAATGATATACCCATCTCAATGTCAAATCAACGATGGTCAACATCAATTGAGCGTTTAGAAGTTCATATACGGTTGAGAATTAGCAAAATCATAAAAAATAGCGGTCGATGTCATATTTTGGGGAGCAGGCAATTTTTAAAACAATATCATTGTACATAACCGGCAGAAGTAAAAAAGTACTCAATAATGCTAACAAGATTAAATCATCAGTACCGGCACCTGTAAGCAGACGCCTCAGCTCGAAAAAAGCCTATGTTTCCTCTGCCTCCCACCAGCGCTGTCATCGGTCCGTCTCGTCTCTGGTGACCTTAGGGCCATTGGGGGGCAATGGATCTCGGCCCTTGCCGGTGGGATGGCTCCGTTTCTAGATGTTTCTTTGAGTTTTTGTTAGGGTTATGTCTTGCTTAGGATGATGGAATAAGGTTCTCCCCGCACCCGGTGATGCGTGCAACATAGTCAGCGGACGTGTGGAGGTGTGTCTTCAGTGGATCTTTCTTTGATGGACTTGCTAGGATATGTTCGTTGTTCGTCTATGTTCATGCGTCTTCAAGTTGGATCCTTCCTATCTACACTGCTCTTCATCTCGGCAGTGATTGTTGTTCTGGTGCGCTGGTTCTAGGGGGTATTAGCACGACGACTTTTCGAATGTCTACTACAACGAGTTTTTTCAGGCTCCACCGAGGGAGGGACGCTGATGGTGGCGTGCCTTCGGCTCGCTTTAGTATCTGTAGTCGTCACTAGTTAGTCCTCGCATCTGGATGTAATTTTTATTATTTTTAATGTTTATTGTACTATCATGATTGAAGATGAATAGATTAAAAGTTTCAGAAAAAAGACTAATGTAATGCTAACTGGCGAATGCTCGTTGGGAGGTCCGAGCGGACATCGCGCACGGCCGTTCTAGTTCGATCGTGATCAAATGATGGCAGTGTTTTTTCTTTTGAGAAAAACGCCTAATAACGGCGCGAGTAGATACGTACGTGGCATCACAACGCAGATCCATGACCTCAGGCATCACTTTTACGTTTCCCTTTTTTGACATAGACATCAGAAAAGCTACACCAACATGCAGCATTCGAAAGTAACAGGGCCTCCCTTCCCCTCGCGTCGCCCCCGCTCGGGCGACCCAAGGGCCCCAAACCCTAGCTTCGCCGCCTCCCCTTTCTTCTCCCCTCCTCCTCGCCGCCGCCTGAGGCCGCCGCCGGGCAAGCCCGGGGTGTCGCCGAGGAAGGTGGCGGCGGGGCCCTGGCGCCCCTGCCTCTGCTGCGGGGGGCCGTGTTCCCTAGGGCGGCGGCCCTGGTCGGAGAGGCGTCACCGGCCCGGCGGCAGGCGGTGGCGCGGGCGTGGGCCGGCGTTCCTGGCCGTGTGGATGGCGGGTGCCCCGGTGGACGGGAGCCCTGGTGGCTCGCGGTGGCGCCAGATCTGGCCGCCCCTGCCCCCCCCCCCCCCCGTTTCGAGTGCTCCGCCCCGGCCAGATCTGCCTGGCTCCTTTGCGGGCCGCCGGATCTTGCGTCGTGGGGGTGGTGGCGGCGAGGATTCGCAGACCGGGAGAAATTCCAGGCCGGCCTCGTCGGTCTTGGCGGCGGCGACGCTCGTGGCGCCGTTCCCCTCCCTGGAGGCGCCGTTCAGGTCAGATCCGTCGCCCCCCCATCCCTCTAGTCTCCCGGGTGAAAACCTCAACTCTGTTGGGCGGCGGCGGCGCCCTTCCTGAAGGCGCCGTTTTTGGGAGCTAGGTGGGCAGTGGGCTCCTCGGCGAAGTGGTGGGTGTGCAGCGGCGGCAGTGGCTGGTCTTCTTGGTCGGCGGCGAGTTCGTCCGCGGCTCAACGCCTACAGGGACACTGTGCTACTGCTCCTCCGTCCGTCCCGGCAGTTCTTCCTCTTCCGTGTCCAGTCCGTGGGTGTTGGGTGGTGCTCTGCTCCTTGAGATCATTTCGTGGCTAGTTGGGTGAGCTAGGTTCCTTTCCAAATGTAGCCTGCCGGTGTCTTTCCTCCCAAGTTCTAGGGTGAACTGCTACACTGTCAACGGTTCGGCGCCTTCGAGCCAGGCGAGGAGACAGGGGTCTTCTTTGACAGTGGAGCTGGGAGGTCATGGCAACCCGGGGCCGCTGGCGATTTGGCGACGGCGTGCCCTTCCTCGCCGTCCGTAATGCTGCTCCTGTGCTGACATTCTCCTTCTCCCTGGTGATTTGTATGCGATTGAGGACCTACATATCCCCGAGCTGCGTGCTTCCTTGTTCGATCCTTTAGCTGGGTGTGTGTGAGGCTTGTGTGCTGTTGTCCAGCGCCTCTGTATCTTGTCGTTTTTCGCTTTCTTGTGTTGGTTTCGAGTTTGTAATCCTGGCCGGTCGATGGCTTTGTTAATTCAAAGCCGGGCTCTTCTGGAGCCTTCGTTCTAAAAAAAACATGCAGCATTCTATCATAAACAAAAGACATCCAGCTGATAGGAGGATGCATGCAACAAGTTCCCCTCCTCTTCCTCTCCATCACAGCCCCGGTGGTCTGCGTGGAGTGAGTCAAATCTTGCCTAAACACAAGGGACCTTGGCGTTGGTTCTTTCTCATCGATTATGGACGTGTTTGTTACCTACATACACCTTAATCAGGCCCGCGCGGAAAGGATTCGGCCTGTTTGATAGCTCGCATACACTGTTGGGCCTGTATGGCACGCTTCTTAAAACATCTCTGGGTCTGACTTGCTGGAAACACTCAGATTGGCAGTTTCTTGTGAGCCAGGCCGAGCGGAAGCGCGGCCAGCTGGCCCTGCACCAGGAGAAACGGGAGGGATGCGAGGTGTTTAGGTGGTGTCTTCTTCAACCTCCATTAAGCTCCTCTCTAATCTTCTCTCTTCCATGTCCCTCTAATCTACACAACAGTGCTTTGATTCGAGGTAAGCTCTACACGAAAAAGATGCACATCGATGCTACGGTTCCATTCAGGCGATCGGTTTGTAGTTTTGTCGACCCTACATGCTCAATTTCTTGTTCCCGTTTGGAGCTGTTTTGGACGAATTTTGTCAGATTCGTCGCGCACGATCGATTGTTTGAAATTTCTTTTGACCAGCAGCCTAATCTTGTAATTCTGCACAACATTCATGTTGCAAGTTTCTTGTTTCGACGATCGTAGACGAAAAGATCTACATATTTCTCATGGCTGTACATATGGATATGCGTGTTGTGATTTAAGATACTGCTTAATTATTCCTCTAGCCGGCGTGGTTTCTCTCGATCTCCTCTCTCGCGTCTTGCTGTGGTAGCATCATCGTCACCGTCGTTCATCTCGGCCTTCTCTCCATGATCCTACTGTAGTTAAGCCGCCATGGCGCGCACACTGACGGGGTTCTTGTCCTCTGTTCTCTGCCACCGTCTGTCCACTGTCTTTGCGCAAGCACTCCAACTAGTTCGCCGACGGGGTCGCTCGCCCATGACTTCGTGCTCTTCATGTCGGACACGGCGCCATGCTCACTGTCCACCGCACTCGCCATGGTCCGGCGCACACTGCATTTCTTCTCCCCCTTCATCTGCTAGCTCTTAACTCTGTGTGCTAAGTGCAAATGCTAGCTCTTAATCATACCTCATACGTGCAACCAAACACCGTGTTCATATGCCGCTTGGGCCAATGCAGTCAACCAAACAAAAATCACTTGCGTATTACCTAATGCAGGGACCCTAGATGCAGGCAACCAAACAACTTGCAGATGTCCATATGATGCTGTTTTTTTAGAGCCAGGCTGAGTGAAGAAATATATGCAATGCAACTACTGTTCACTACTGCAACCAAACACGCCCTATGCTACTTTAGGTTTCTAGGGTGAGTGGCTGTGAATGCAAGCCCGCGTTGCGTATGTGTACAAAAGAGAGGTCTCTCACGTTGACTCACCGCAAGGTCGTCCCTTTTACCGTACGTCAAGAGTAGGAATCTTGAATCTTATTACAGGAAAGTACGGCTTATTACACTGGGCAAGATTGCGAAAAGTAAAACACGCACACACATACACAAGGGCACCATGCAGCGAAGCAACCGAACAAGGTGCATGCATGACTGACTCGTTCTAGGAGTACTATATAGCGAGGCACGTACGTACGTGCGTGCTGACGGGGACGATTGACGGCTGCTATGAGAGAGCTGCTGCCGTACGTTAATCCGTTGTCGCCGATGACCGGTGCAGGTTTTAATTTTTAAACAGCGCTCTCGGGACCGGACGTGGCCTTGGTGACGCCGGTGAACTCAACCTTGGTGCCCAGCAGGTCGACCCCGACGTCGGCGGTGAAGGTGTCGTACCGGAGGAACAGCTCCACCACCAGGAGCCTGCCCACGAGCACCACCAGGTTCTTGCCGGGGCACTGCTTGTTGTCCACGCTGGGGCTCTCGGTCTCCCGCCCGTTGGACCAGTACACGTACTGCAGCAGCTTCCTCCCCTCCTCCCCGACGAACCGGTCGCCGACGAACTCCCTCGCCGTGGAGCCGAAGACGCGGGGGTCCCTGGTGGCGCACGGCTGGTACCCGAACAGCATCTCCCCCTTCTTCACGGCGAACACCGCGTCGTGGCTCTCGATGTTCATGTCCGCCTTGGCGCGGCCGTACTGGAACTTGACGGGCGGGTCCAGCCGCAGCGCCTCCCACACAGCCGACTTGGTCAGCTCCATCTTCTCCAGCGCCTCTATCGTCACCTTGCCGCCGGCGTCAGCCACGGCGGCGCGTATCTCCGCGACGAGCTTCTGGTGGAACTTCTCTCCGGCCCCCGCGATGCGCGCGAGGATCCCCGGGAGCAGCACCTTGAGGCCGCCGTAGCTGTTGAAGACGGTGGCGAACAGCAGGTTGTGGCATGCCTCGTCCCGCTTCAGCCCGAGGCCCTCGGCGGTGTCGAGCGCCTTGGTCGCGGCGGCGTAGAAGTACTTGTACAGCGCCTTGTAGTCGCCGCTGACGAGGATGGGCGGGAGGTGCACGGTGTGGAGGAGCGGCTCCTCGAGGATCATGGGGAGGCCGAGCGTCACGAGCGGGTGGAGCTGGAATATGAGCCACTTGGCGGCCTTGGTCGGGCCGGTGGTGCCTAGGTCAGACGCGGAGGGGAGCACGCCGAAGTAGGCGTCGCCGATGAACTCGAAGGAGGTGGCGTCGTTGAGCGTGTTGAAGTTGGACTTCTTGCTGAGAACGAGCTGCGACTCGACGGTGGCGAGGAGCGAGGAGAAGTGGGAGCGGAAGGCCGGGATGAAGGCGTCCTTGCGGGAGGCGAGGAGGGAGAAGAGCAGCTGCTTGACCTTGGTGTGGGTGGGCTCGGAGGGGTCGAGGTAGGAGCAGACGCGGAAGCCGCCGGTGAGGGAGGTGGAGGGCATGTAGGTGCCGGTGAAGAGGTTCTTCTTCTCGACCTTGTCGACGTCGAAGAGCACGGGGAAGCTCTTGGCGTCGAGCACGGCGACCACGCGCGGGTCGCGCGCCATGAACGGGCCCGGCGGGACGTTGATGCGGACGACGGTGGAGCCGTACTTGTCGACGCGGGACTCGAAGTACTTGTCCTGGCCCTGGAAGTAGTAGAAGTCGAGGCGGTCGCGGATGGCCGAGACGAACGGCATGCCGTAGCTGCCCGGCACCTCCCGCGGCACCAGGGAGCCCTCGTCGCCGCCTGCCATGCCGCTCCGGTTCGTCTAGCTCTGCTGCTGGCTGGTTTGGTTTGGAACTCTGGATCTCGCGCTCTCGATGCAGACAAGATTGGAGCGAGGAGGCTTTGTCTGTGTGTTGCGATTTGCGGATGAAGCTCTGGGTTGGGCGTACAAATAGCCCGCGGAGAAGAGATGGAGCGATCATGCAGCGTGCATGGCATGGCTGACAGTGACCGCACGCGCGTGTTGCCCGTGCCGTGCAGGGTGGGCCAAGGGACAAGTCCCGGGCGGTGAAATGTGGACGGGATCAAATCAATAGTTGTTGCACCGTTCACCTACTCACCCGATCTAGGCGCGCGGCGCACCCGGCCGCATTTGCTGCGACTCCGTTGCTTCGGAAATGATATGGTTAGGTAGGTGATACAACGAGCAGGTGTGGTGCAATGAGACTGTTATGGATAAGATTAATTAGGATTAAGGGACGCATCACATTGCCAGTTGCTTGAAATTTTCAACTTTTTTAGCCGTGGGAGGGACACATGCATCTACTAGTAGCGTTGCGTTAGTACCGATTCCAAGGCTACTCATCGATGATAGAATTTTTTTAACAAGGTACAGACGCAAGCGCTCGTACACACGCGCATACACTCATCCCTATGAATGCACACACGCACACCCTATTTTTATGAGCATTTCCGGAAGACTGAGCCGTCATATCATCTTGAAATTTACGAAGTCATCGTAGGCACCTCGTCGTCGACGGGAACGTCTCCTCCCCCTAGATACGCATTGCCGAAAGTCCTGAAATAAATCCAGAAATAAATGCGAGCACCAGGATTTGAATCCTGGTGGGCTGGGATACTACAGTCCCTCTAACCATTCAACCACAGGTTGATTGGCACTCATCGATGATGATGATGGGTACTAGTAGTATCAACTTAGTTTCCACGTGCCCTAAAAAAACTTAGTTTCCACGTACGTCATCGGTTGCAATTAGGAACATCGGGTTAAGCGTCGCCACAAATTTGACCCAAGAAGCCGCCAAGTCCGTCCACAATCACCTGCCACGCCCGTCCAAACTCCACCTTCCGTCCTTACCAAAAAAATTAATAATACAGCAGTAATTCAAGAATACACTTTTTTTAAAAATGAGTTTTAAGTTTCTTACGTTAAATTGAATAGTAATGCGCAATTGCAACATCAAACTGCCACCGCATACAGGGGCGGCTCTTTGAAGATGAAATAGGGTCTTTCCCGCATATCCTTCGTTTCGGTGGTGTTTCTAGCATCGTTGGAGGATGTGTGTAGGTTTGTCTTTAGCGGATCTCGCGGGATTCGACCGGCTTTTATTTTCGGAGTATCCACCTAGATCTAGTCTCTGTTCATCTGTGCTCGTGTGTCTATAGGTTGGATCCATCCGATCTACTAATCTTTTCATCCCTGGCGGTTGCTATTCTAGTGCGGTGGTCCTGTAGGGCCTTTCAAATTTGAATTGGCATGGCTGCATCAGGATGGTTTTGTAGACATAATCAAGAATGTTTGGGAGGGACCCGCCGTTGGTCGTACACCGATTCAGAGATGAGATTATAAAATAAGGGTCATGAGGCAACACCTCTCTGGATGGGCGAAACACACCAATGAATTGTACAAAAAAGAAAAGCAGCGACTCTGTACCATCATTGACGACCTCGACAAAATTGCAGAGACACGCACCTTATCTCAACAAGAGATTGAATTGAAAAATCAATCTAATGAGAAGGTTGCCCATCTATTGTGCGAAGAGGATATCAAATACTACAAGAGGTCCAAAGCTGACTTCATCCTAATGGGAGATAGTAATACAAGATACTTCCAATTGGTCGCCAATGGTCGACATAGGAAGAAATGTATTCATAGTCTCCAATAAGATGAGGTGCGGATCAAATGTCAGGAGGAGCTCAAAAAGTATATCACCAGCTACTACAAATCTCAATTCGGGGCGCCAGATGAAGGGAATGCCACCTTGACGAGGCTCGAACAGGTGATATTTCACAAGTCACGGTGGAAGATAACGATATCCTCATGACACCTTTCTCAGAAGAGTAGGTGAGAACGGCAGCGTTCCAAATGGAACACAACAAAGCCCTAGGCCCTGATGGTCTTCCCGCGGAATTCTATCAGAATTTTTGGGATATCATCAAAACTGACCTTTTGGAGTTGTTTAAATGTCTTCATGCCGATCGACGACCTATTTAGGCTAAATTTTGGCGAGATTGTTTTGTTGCCAAAAATTAAGGAGGCCGAATGGATCCAGCAGTTCAGACCCATATGCCTCCTTAATATCAGCTTCAAGATTTTCACCAAAGTGGCTACGAATAGGTTAAATTCGATAGATGACCATGTTGTCCGGTCATCTCAAACGGTCTTCATGCAAGGAAGGAATATACTAGATGGTGTACTAATCCTTCATGAGACCGTCCATGAGATGCACCGAAAAAACATGAGTGGAGTGGTATTCAAAATTGACTTTCAAAAATCCTATGACAAGGTCAAGTGGTCTTTTCTCCAACAGGCCCTAAGGATGAAAGGTTTCTCCGATAAATGGCGCCAGTGGATCCAAAATTTTGTAACTGGAGGTAGTGTGGCCATCAACATCAATGATGATGTAGGTCATTACTTCCAGACAACAAAAGGTCTACGACATGGTGACTCCATGTCCCCAATATAATTTAACATTGTTGTTGACATGTTCACTATTCTGATTGAGCGCGCCAAGCAGGATGGACAGATTGCGGGAGTAGTGCCACACCTTGTGGATGGTGGCCTCTCTATTTTGCAATATGCCGATGACACAATTCTTTGTATGGAACATGACCTGGACAAAGCTCGAAATCTGAAGCTCTTGCTCTCAGTGTTTGAGAAAATGTCGAACCTCAAAATTAACTTCATAAAAGTGAATTGTTTTGCTTTGGAGAAGCCGTTGAGGCGGCGACCGATTATGCTGACCTGTTTGGTTGCGCTTGGCCAATTCCCGATTAAATATCTGGGAATACCGGTTCATTATCGACATCTCACCATTGCAGAGTGGAAGCATGTGGAGGAGCGCCTTGAGAAACGGTTGAGCAGTTGGAAAGGAAAACTACTCTTAGTTGGAGGTCGGTTGGTTTTGATTAACTCCGTTCTCACAAGCATGGTTCTCTATATCCTTTCTTTCTTCCAACTCCCAAAAAGGGTCCTACAAAGACTGGACTACTTTAGATCCAGATTCTTTTGGGAAGGAGATGGTGAAAAGAAAAAATACAGGCTGTCCAAATGGAGCGTGGTTTGTAGGCCTAAAGACCCCTCGGAATTCATGACCTGCAGGTCAAGAATGAGGCCCTTCTCAATAAATGGTTATTTAAACTTCTTACTGAGGATGGTTTTTGGCAAACCATGTTGTGCAACAAGTATCTAGGCCAAAAGGGGGTTTCTCAGGCATATTGGAAACCTGGCGACTCGCACTTTTGGGCTAGCCTAATGGCGACAAAGAAACATCTCTTTCACTTTGGGTCTTTCGCGATAAAGGATGGGTCGGAGATTTGTTTCTGGGAAGACATCTGGCTAGGCAATGCCAGTCTCAAAGAACAATATCCAGCCTTATATAACATTGCTCGCGAAAAGAATAATATTATTGTACATGTGCTCAGTTATTCCCTGTTGAATATTTCGTTCAGGCGGGATTTGATTGGCCCCCGACTTGTGTCATGGCGTAATCTTTTATTCTGGCTGGATTCGATTAGCCCGACACAAGGTCGGGATGTGTTTTGCTGGAACCTTACTACACCAGGGTCTTTCACGGTAGACTCTATGTACCGTGCACTCACGCACTCTGAGGTACCAGCGTGTAATAATAAGAAAATTTGGAAGTCTAAGATTCCACTAAAAGTGAAAATCTTCATGTGGTATCTTCATAAGGGAGTTGTGCTAACCAAAGACAACCTCGCACGTCGCAACTGGCCAGGGAGTAAGAAGTGTTCTCTTTATACTCATGATGAGACAATAAAACACCTCCTTTTCCAATGCAAGTTTGCCCGTTCTACGTAGTTAGTCATCCAAATAGCGTCAAATTTGTATCCGCCCATAAATGTTGCCAATAGTTTTGGCCATTGGTTGAACGGTATTACAAATAGGTTCAAAACGCTAATAAGGGCGGGAGCGTATGCCTTAATTCGGCCACTTTGGCTATGTAGAAATGATTTGGTTTTTAATGACAAAAATGCTTTTCTCCCCTGCAGGTTATTTTCCGGTGTACGCACTCGCTACATACGTGGTCTATGCTACAACGGCCGGAGTACCAACCGCTGTTCATGGCGGTGTGTACGCGATTCGAGCTGGTGCCCACAAAGGTTTTTTCCAACATGGGTGGTAGCATAACGTACGAATCGACCCCCCACCCCTCGACATATTCATAGTGTCAGTCTATAGGACTCTACTTGTTGCCGATTTGTCGGTTTTTATTTCATGATCTTTTGCCAGACTTATGGATTTGGCAGTGTGCATCCTATTTATGCAGAGGCCGGGTGTTACTCATAAAGCTTTCTATCCTCTTGATGCTACATTTTGAGATAATAAAGTCTCCCTTTATCGAAAAAGGGCCTTAGCACGACGACTTCCCGACTATCTACTACAATAAGGTTTGCCCAGCTCCGTGAGGGAGGGGCGATGACATCGGCATGCTTTCGGCTCACTACAGTGCCTGTAATCGTCACTAGGTGGTCTATTTTTGTGTTCTTTGTAATACATGACAGTTAAT
Source organism: Triticum aestivum (assembly GCF_018294505.1). Classification (NCBI taxonomy): domain Eukaryota; kingdom Viridiplantae; phylum Streptophyta; class Magnoliopsida; order Poales; family Poaceae; genus Triticum; species Triticum aestivum. Next base: position 400,861,428 of record NC_057805.1, read on the forward strand.
GAATAGATCGGAAGTTCTCCCCGCAAAAACAAACTGTCACCGCATACAGAAATTTAAAAGAAAAAACATCAAAGAAAAATCTACTAAGCATCAATAAACAAAAACATATACAAAAATAAAATAAAATAAAATACATGAGCCCACCAGATAATTCGGCCTGGTCAAAACATAACATCAACCAAACCTGATAGCTAGTAAGACACAAGACAAAAATGAAAATAAATAAAAATATAGAAAACAAAAATAAACTTTGTCAAGTAAGAATAAATTAGTGGCATTGGTATTACCTTTTAAGAAGAAAAGAAATTAAAAATAATGATACAAATGGCGCACATTTTACACATAAGTTGCACTTTTTTGGACAAAGGATAAGATGATACCAATTACATCAACCTATACAACGATTCAATATCAAAAACTGGTCGAGACCTCAAGGATGGACATAGTCAAAAAAATATAGAATAAGAAGGAAAACAAACAAAGCCAACACAACCAATGACTTGCAACAGCAACGCCTGGCCACACACAAGCTACGAGAAAGGTTCTCCAAACACAACGCCTCGAAGAAGGTAATGACCCTTAAACACCATCGAACCGTGGTCCAGTTCCAGTGCAACGCCACCATTTCACCCTGAAGAGCACGTCTGAGCAGAGTCCAAAGCAATGCCTTCAACAATGACATGATGCGTAAGATACCATCATTTCCAGTGCAACTATTGAAGGTTGGACCTATGGTTTTCACCCTCGGAGCTCGAGAATTGGTGCTCCAAGAGCACCACCAAGCTGAATACACCATATGTTGCCGCTACCCTTTGTCGAAGAAGATGAAGCTGCATGACAGGGCACCCACATACCATGGTCACGGGGAATTGAAATTGAAACCGTTCCATGGCTTCCATACCCGGTGACAGCCACTCGCGTTACCCTTGGTGTGGATATCACCATGCAGTCAAATCTATGTGCACATAACTGCTACAGAATGGAGAGAACCGAACGTCGTTGGTGCTATATGGAGCGCACGTGCTCCAGAAACTATGCGAGGAGGCCGACATCGACAACATCGAAAGACATGCATGAACTCCAGGGGTGCGCACAAGTTGTAGTTGCACCCCCCCTCGACCCACCCTTGCACGTGTTCGCGTCACCATCGTTGCTTCACCGCTGCCACCATCGACCAGCCCCTGATCCACCATTGCCAAATCTGCGCGTCGGAGACCCACTACTTCATGCAGCCACCTGAGCCATCCCCTGCCGCCCACGCAACACGGCAGTACAACGATCACCTAAGGCACTCGGGACGGCCGCCCCGGCGTCCAAGCTCCATCGCCTGGGTCACGTCCCCCCCCCCCCCCCCCCCCCACACACACACATCCACTAGCAGCAGCTGGGAAGGGCAGGGGAGGAGGTGGCTAGGGTTTGTGCTTCGGGGTGTAATCATCAATCCTTAGAGTCAGTTGAACCCAGACCTGAGGCTACAGGGGCCTTGACCTGGGGCGTGCCTCCTAATTACTTCATTTAATGTTTATAATGGAGCCGTTGTAGCTCGCAAAGGTGGCCTGGGGCGTATGTTTGTCCTGGCTCCTCTCCCCCACTCCTTAAAATCATCAGTTCTTTCTCAATTTGTACATCTCATTTACAGTGGACAATTGTTGTACTCCCCTCATCCCAAAATAAATGTCTTGAACTTAGTACAAATTTGTACTAGAGCTAGTATAAAGTTAAGACACTTATTTTAAGACGGAAGGAGTATTTATTAGTAAGTACCAGTATGCAAAGAATGTCACGTGGCTCTGAAAATAAAAAGGTGACAGGTGGGTTGTGGTCTGTTTTGCCAGCGCAGCATGCATGCATGTACCGCGGCTGATGCGGACTTACGCGCCGCGCCCATGCACGGGTCCTCGCTCGTTGCTACCACGAGGCATGTAAAACCACACATGCACGAAATTATATTTCCACACAATTTACCAGTTTGAATTTCTTGCGGGTTATCTACATAGCGTCCGCTTGGATCTGTATGTGTTCCTTACTCATGCAGACTTCATGAAGTTTTTGGTTACTGGGCGCAAGACGGTAGCATAGGTTATCTACAACCAGTTTGAATGATGGTTTACTAATAGGATAGATGTTTAGTCGTCTGATCCTCTTCATTGCCGGTTATGGCTTTGTTTATTTATTTATTCTGCTTTTTATGCTCCTTCTGCGACCTGTACTACACTGTAGATCTTTATTTGCTGAATTTTTAATAAAATGACCGCATGCATTGTTCTGATGTAGTTTAAAATAAAACAACTTACCAGTAGGCAGTACCGTACCAACCAGACGCGCAAAATAATTTGGCTTATCTTCATCTACCTATTGAGCCTGCCAAGAAAATAGTGGTGGGAGGGGGCTGCTATATATGGTGTCTGTATTGATTTGTAACGTTGTGAGAATAGTACAGACAAGATTAGGTACGCCCAGCTGTTCTGAAATTTCTAGTAAAGAGGCGGTCTCAATCATGATTGCAAAAAAGAAATATGGAGAACAATAACGCATGTGGTATAGGTAATTGTAATTACCGTCTTTGTGGTAGGGTATAAACGTCTTTGCATGTACTGTTTTCTTCCAAAAGTACGTCAAGGACGTATCATATTTTTATAGAAGGCAAAAAAATAATTACAAGAGACTATCACTCGTTGCGAACAGTAAATGTAGTTCAAACACCACACCCGAGCTAATTCGAAGAAAAGTCTCTGCACACATTACAAACACAACGCAAAAGAACCTGCCCTAACCAGAGCAACACGGCCGCGTCTCGACCAACACCGATCACTCGAAGAGCAACAAGTTCCACCGAAGTCCCCTTGTCGACACACCAACCACCCATGATTGCCGATAAGAAGATAGTCCCGAGAAAGCCACCGTCTTGTACTCACCGGCGTTCGCGTACATAGTGCCCAAGAAACTCTACTCGGACCAGCGGTACGCACCGGAGAACCGCCATACAGAACCTCCTACCCATGTCTCCACACATGATGCTTCCAACAGCGGAACGATGTCAAGACGCTGCCATCGCCGGTCCAAGACCTAGGCGTTCACCCGGAGACAGCAACCCAAACAAGAACGAGAGATACCGACCCATCTAAGCGACGCCTCCAAGGTGGGGAACGACGCCCAAGGACGTTGTTGCCGCGACACCGACCGAAGACGGGCAGGATTTTCATCCTTAACATCGCCTATCTCCCACCCTTGCGAAGGAATAAGGCCACACTGTCTGTGCTAGATCACACCGCTGCCACCACAGCACCTCGCCATCGTGGTCATAGCATGTCATCATGGCGCGCCATGTTGCCTTGTGAGCAGCAGGTGGCCCCCCTCTAGTGGTTCTTCGTTCCAGTATTATTTATATATTCAATAAAAAAATCTACGTGGAGTTTCAGGTCATTTGGAGCTTCATAGAATAACTATCTCTGTTGTAGGTCTTTCAGGTCTAGAATTCCAGCTGTGGTAATTTCCCTCTTCATGTAGATCTTACAAACTAAGAGAGAAGGTATTAGAATTGCATCGTAAAGTGGAATAATGACCGAAAACATTTTAAATAACAGTAGAAAAATATGATGAAAAATGGACGTATCATGCGCCTGCGAATTTCTGACAGAATTCAAGAAGCGAATGTCGATGGGAGCTCTTTGGCACACACACGCACGTGCTGTAACACCCCAAAAATTTAACCATAATTTTATTAAGTAGAATTTCTCTAGAAATAAGATTTTTGAACCATACTAGGTCATTTATTAATTTCAAGGCATTTTCTGTTTTCTGCTCTCCAAAATTCCTCCCTTCATATGGAATATTTTTTGTAAAATATTTTGGGCCTTGTTAGTTTTCTTAAAACTTTCCATTTACTTTTTAAATAACAGTAGGAAATATTTCCATAACAAAATTTGCCACAAAATAATTCTTGTAATAGCATTTTCGATATATGAAATGCTTATGTTACACTAAGACCCTTTTAAATAATTCTTTCAAAATTCTACAAAAATTATGAGGGGTCAGCTGATGCCTATATATCACTTTTATGCAAAAACCTAACTTGGTCTTTTGAAAATTTTGAGCAAAACATCCTCTTTCATTTTTGTCCCCTCCTTAAGTTATAACTACAACCATAGTTTTCCTCGCTCCGATAATTTTGAAACTTTTCCAACTTGCAGTCCTTCTACCCAAAACCTAAAGTCTAGGAGATCAGCTCCATTTGCATCTCTTAAGTCCACCAAATATTCCTCTGTAGCTTCTGTCCAAAATTGTATCCCTCTAAAACTTGCACTAACAAGTTTCGCTTCTTGCCAAACTAACTCCACCATCAACTCTATCATCTAAAGAGGCCCCATCCTGCCAAGTTTCAAATCCAACCCTAGCCAACCCTACCATTTCATCAAACACCTTGTGGATATGGCTGAAACTTTGCAACTCTCTGAACCCTATGTTGCACTAGATCTTCTGGCCAAACTAGCATGTCCCTTAGTCTCTCATAACCAGGTTCACAACCCTACCAATTTTCACTGTCATCAGAAAACCCTAGGTGGCCCTGACATTTCGTCAAGCACCATGTGCACTGATAACCCACAAGTATAGGGGATCGCAAAAGTTTTCGAGGGTAGAGTATTCAACCCAAATTTATTTGATTCAACACAAGGGGAGCCAAATAATATTCTCAAGTATTAGCAACTGAGTTGTCAATTCAACCACACCTGAAAACTTAATATCTGTAGCAAAGTATTTAGTAGCAAAGTAATATGGAAGTAACGGTAACGGTGGCAAAAGTCACGGTAGCAGTTTTGTAGTGATTATAACAGCAGTAGCAACGAAAGTTACTTGGCAAAGATCAATATGTGAAAAGCTCGTAGGCAATGGATCGGCAATGATAATTATGTTGAATGATATTCATCATGTAGCAGTCATAACCTAGGGTGGCACAGAACTAGCTCCAATTCATCCTTATAATGAAGGCATGTATTCCGTATATAGTCATACGTGCTTATGGAAAAGGACTTGCATAATATCTTTTGTCCTACCCTCCCGTAGCAGCGGGGTCCTAATGGAAACTAAGGAATATTAAGGCCTCCTTTTAATAGAGAACCGGACCAAAGCATTAGCACTTAGTGAATACATGAACTCAAACTACGGTAATCACCGAGAAGAAGCCCAATTATTGTCACCTTGGGGTATGCGGATCATAACTCGTAATAGGTGTCTACAACTTGCAAGATAGGTTCAAGAACACAACTATATTCATGAAAACATAATAGGTTTAGATCAAAAATCATGGCACTTGGGCCCTAGTGACAAGAATTAAGCATAGCAAAGCCATAGCAACATCAATCTCAGAACATAGTGGATACTAGGGATCAAACTCTAACAAAACTATCTCGATTACATGATAAATCTCATCCAACCCATCACCGTTTAGCAAGCCTACGATGGAATTACTCACGCACGGTGGTGAGCATCATGAAATTGGTGATGGAGGAAGGTTGGTGATGATGATGGCGACGAATCCCCCTCTCCGGAGCCCCGAACGGACTCAAGTTCAGCTTTCCTGAGGAAGAACAGGAGGCGGCGGCGGCTCTGTATTGTAAAACGTGATGAACCATCTCCCCGATTTTTTCTGTTGGGGAACGCAGTATTTCAAAAAAATTACCTACGATCATGCAAGATCTATCTAGGAGATGCATAGCAACGAGCGGGGAGAGTGTGTCCACGCACCCTTCTCTCTCCCCACTAAGGCCCATTAGTTCCCCCGGGGGTTCCGATAACCCTTCAACACTCCGATATTTATCCGGTACCTCCCGGAACTCATCCGGTGTCCAAATAACATCGTCCAATATATCAATCTTTATGTCTCGACCATTTCGAGACTCCTCGTCATGTCTGTGATCTTATTCGGGACTTCGAACAAACTTCAGTCATCAAATCACATAACTCATAATACAAATCATCATCAAACGTTAAGCGTGCGGACCCTACGGGTTCAAGAACTATGTAGACATGACCGAGACTCGTCTCTGGTCAATAACCAATAGCGAAACCTAGATGCTCATATTGGCTCCTACATATTCTACGAAGATCTTTATCGGTCAAACCGCATAACAACATACGTTGTTCCCTTTGTCATCGGTATGTTACTTGCCCGAGATTCGATCGTCGGTATCCTCATACCTAGTTCAATCTCGTTACCGGCAAGTCTCTTTACTCGTTCCGTAATGCGTCATCCCGCAACTAACTCATTAATCACATTGCTTGCAAGGCTCATAGTGATGTGCATTACCGAGAGGGCCCAGAGATACCTTTCCGTTACTCGGAGTGACAAATCCGAATCTCGATCTATGCCAACTCAAAAAACACCATCGGAGACACCTGTAGAGCATCTTCTAAATCACACAGTTACCTTGTGATGTTTGATAGCACACTAGGTGTTCCTCCGGTATTTGGGAGTTGCATAATCTCATAGTCAGAGGAACATGTATAAGTCATGAAGAAAGCAATAGCAATAAAACTAAACGATCATTAATGCTAAGCTAACGGATGGTTCTTGTCCATGACATCATTCTCTAATGATGTGATCTCGTTCATCAAATGACAACACATTTCTATGGTCAGAAAACTTAACCATCTTTGATTAACGAGCTAGTCTAGTAGAGGCATACTAGGGACATTATGTTTGTCTATGTATTCACACATGTACTAAGTTTCCGGTTAATACAATTCTAGCATGAATAATAAACATTTATCATGATATAAGGAAATATAAATAACAACTTTAGTATTGCCTATAGGGCATATTTACTTTATTCTCCCACTTGCACTAGAGTCATTAATCTAGATTACATAGTAATGATTCTAACGCCCATGGAGTCTTGGTGTTGATCATGTTTTGCTCATGAGAGAGGCTTAGTCAACGGGTCTGCAATATTCAGATCCGTATGTATCTTGCAAATCTTTATGTCTCCCTCCTTGACTTGATCGCGGATGGAATTGAAGCGTCTCTTGATGTGTTTGGTTCTCTTGTGAAATCTGGATTCCTTCACCAAGGCAATTGCTCCACTATTGTCACAAAAGATTTTCATTGGACCCGATGCAGTACGTATTACACCTAGATCGGATATGAACTCCTTCGTCCAGAATCCTTCATTTGCTGCTTCCGAAGCAGCTATGTACTCCGCTTCACACGGAGATCCCGCCACGACGCTCTGTTTGGAACTGCACCAACTGACAACTCCACCATTCGATATAAATACATATCCGGTTTGTGACTTAGAGTCATCCGGATCAGTATCAGAGCTTGCATCGACGTAACCGTTTACGACGAGCTCTTTGTCACCTCCATAAACGAGAAACATATCCTTAGTCCTTTTCAGGTATTTCAGGATGTTCTTGACCGCTGTCCAGTGATCCACTTCTGGATTACTTTGGTACCTCCCTGCTAAACTAATAGCAAGGCACACATCAGGTCTGGTACACAACATTGCATACATGATAGAACCTATGGCTGAGGCATAGGGAATGACTTTCATTTTCTCTCTATCTTCTCTAGTGGTCGGGCATTGAGTCTGACTCAACTTCACACCTTGTAATACAGGCAAGAACCCTTTCTTTGACTGATCCATTTTGAACTTCTTCAAAACTTTATCAAGGTATGTGATTTGTGAAAGTCCAATTAAGCGTCTTGATCTATCTCTATAGATCTTGATGCCCAATATATAAGCAGCTTCACCGAGGTCTTTCATTGAAAAATTCTTATTCAAGTATCCTTTTATGCTATTCAGAAATTCAGTATCATTTCCGATCAATAATATGTCATCCACATACAGTATCAGAAATGCTACAGAGCTCCCACTCACTTTCTTGTAAATACAGGCTTCTACAAAAGTCTGTATATAAAACCATATGCTTTGATCACACTGTAAAAGCGTATATTCCAACTCCGAGAGGCTTGCACCAGTCCATAAATGGATCGCTGGAGCTTGCATACTTTGTTAGCACCTTTAGGATCGACAAAACCTTCTGGTTGCATCATATACAACTCTTCTTTAAGATATCCATTAAGGAATGCAGTTTTGACATCCATTTGCCAAATTTCATAATCATAAAATGCGGCAATTGCTAACATGATTCGGACTGACTTAAGCATCGCTACGGGTGAGAAGGTCTCATCGTAGTCAACTCCTTGAACTTGTCGAAAACCTTTTGCAACAAGTCAAGTTTTGTAGACAGTAACATTACCGTTAGCGCCTGTCTTCTTCTTTAAGATCCATTTATTCTCTATGGCTTGCCGATCATCGGGCAAGTCAACCAAAGTCCATACTTTGTTCTCATACATGGATCCCATCTTAGATTTCACGGCCTCAAGCCATTTCGCGAAATCTGGGCTCATCATCACTTCCTCATAGTTCGTAGATTCATCATGGTCAAGTAACATGACCTCCATAACAGGATTACCGTACCACTCTGGTGCGGATCTTACTCTGGTTGACCTACGAAGTTCAGTAGTAACCTGATCTGAAGTTTCATGATCATCATCATTAGCTTCCTCACTAATTGGTGTAGGAATCACTGGAACTGATTTCTGTGATGAACTACTTTCCAATAAGGGAGCAGGTACAATTACCTCACCAAGTTCTACTTTCCTCCCACTCACTTATTTCGAGAGAAACTCCTTCTCTAGAAAGGATCCATTCTTAGCAACGAATATCTTCCCTTCAGATCTGTGATAGAAGGTGTACCCAACAGTCTCCTTTGGGTATCCTGTGAAGACACATTTCTCCGATTTGGGTTCGAGCTTCTCAGGTTGAAGCTTTTTCACATAAGCATCGCAGCCCCAAACTTTAAGAAACGACAACTTGGGTTTCTTGCCAAACCACAGTTCATATGGTGTCATCTCAACGGATTTAGATGGTGCCCTATTTAACGTGAATGCAGCCGTCTCTAAAGCATAACCCCAAAACGATAGCGGTAAATTAGTAAGAGACATCATAGATCACACCATATCTAATAAAGTGCGGTTACGACATTCGTACACACCATTACGCTGTGGTGTTCCGGGTGGCGTGAGTTGTGAAACTATTCCGCATTGTTTCAAATGAAGATCAAACTCGTAACTCAAATATTCACCTCCACGATCAGATCATAGAAACTTTATTTTCTTGTTACGGTGATTTTCCACTTCACTCTGAAATTCTTTGAACTTCTCAAATGTTTCAGACTTATGTTTCATCAAGTAGATATACCCATATATGCTCAAATCATTTGTGAAGGTCAGAAAATAACGATACCCACCGCGAGCCTCAACACTCATCGGACCGCATACATCAGTATGTATTATTTCCAACAAGTCTGTTGCTCGCTCCATTCTTCCAGAGAACGGAGTTTTAGTCATCTTGCCCATGAGGCATGGTTCGCAAGCATCAAGTGATTCCAAAAGCCCATCAGCATGGAGTTTCTTCATGCGCTTTACACCAATATGACCTAAACGGCAGTGCCACAAATAAGTTGCACTATCACTATTAACCTTGCATCTTTTGGCTTCAATGTTATGAATATGTGTATCACTACAATCGAGATTCAATAAGAATAGACCACTTATCAAGGGTGCATGACCATAAAAGATATTACTCATATAAATAGAACAACCATTATTCTCTGATTTAAATGAATAACCGTCTCGCATCAAACAAGATCCAGATATAATGTTCATGCTTAACGCTGGCACCAAATAACAATTATTCAGGTCTAAAACTAATCCCGACGGTAGATGTAGAGGTAGCGTGCCGACGGCGATCACATCGACTTTGGAACCATTTCCCACGCGCATCGTCACCTCGTCCTTAGCCAATCTTCGCTTAATCCGTAGCCCCTGTTTCGAGTGCAAATATGAGCAAAAGAACCAGTATCAAATACCCAGGCGCTACTATGAGCATTAGTAAGGTACACATCAATAACATGTATATCAAATATACCTTTCACTTTGCCATCCTTCTTATCCGCCAAATACTTGGGGCAGTTCTGCTTCCAGTGACCAGTCCCTTTGCAGTAGAAGCACTTAGTCTTAGGCTTAGGTCCAGACTTGGGCTTCTTCACTTGAGCATCAACTTGCTTGCCGTTCTTTTTGAAGTTCCCCTTCTTTCCTTTGCCATTTTTCTTGAAACTAGTGGTCTTGTTAACCATCAACACTTGACGCTCCTTCTTGATTTCTACCTCCGCATCCTTTATCATCGCGAAGAGGTCGGGAATTGTCTTATCCATCCCTTGCATATTATAGTTCATCACGAAGCTTTTGTAGCTTGGCGGCAGTGATTGAAGAACTCTGTCAATGACACTATCAATAGGAAGATTAACTCCCAGTTGTGTCAAGTGGTTGTGGTGCGCAGACATTCTTAGTATATGTTCATTGACAGAAGTATTCTCCTCCATTTTCAGCTGTAGAACTTATTGGAGACTTCATATCTCTCAATCCGGGCATTTGCTTGAAATATTAACTTCAACTCTTGGAACATCTCATATGCTCCATGACGTTCAAAACGACGTTGAAGTCCCAGTTCTAAGACGTAAAGCATGCCACACTGAACTATTGAGTAGTCATCAACTTTGCTCTGCCAGACGTTCATAACGTCCAGAGTTGCTCCTGCAGCGGGTCTTGGACCTAGCGGTGCTTCCAGGACGTAATTCTTTTGTACAACAATGAGGATAATCCTCAAGTTACGGACCCAGTCCGTGTAGTTGCTACCATCATCTTTCAACTTAGCTTTCTCTAGGAACGCATTAAAATTCAAAGGAACGGTAGCACGGGACATTGATCTACAACAACATAGACATGCAAAATACTATCAGGTACAAAGTTCATGATAAATTAAAGTTCAATTAATCATATTACTTAAGAACTCCCACTTAGATAGACATCCCTCTAGTCATCTAAATGATCACGTGATCCATATCAACTAAACCATGTACGATCATCACGTGAGATGGAGTAGCTTTCAATGGTGAACATCACTATGTTGATCATATCTACTATATGATTCACGCTCGACCTTTCGGTCTCAGTGTTCCGAGGCCATATCTGCATATGCTAGGCTCGTCAAGTTTAACTCGAGTATTCTGCGTGTGCAAAACTGGCTTGCACCCGTTGTATGTGAACGCAGAGCTTATCACACCCGATCATCACGTGGTGTCTTGGCACGACGAACTGTAGCAACAGTGCATACTCAGGAAGAACACCTGTACCTTAAAATTTAGTGAGAGATCATCTTATAATTCTACCACCGTACTAAGCAAAATAAGATGCATAAAAGATAAACATCACATGCAATCAAAATAAGTGATATGATATGGCCATCATCATCTTGTGCCTTTGATCTCCATCTCCAAAGCACCGTCATGATCACCATCGTCACCGGCTTGACACCTTGATCTCCATCGTAGCATCGTTGTCGTCTCGCCAACTACTGCTTCTACAACTATCGCTACCGCTTAGTGATAAAGTAAAGCAATTACATGGCGATTGCATTTCATACAATAAAACGACAACCGTAAGGCTCCTGCCAGTTGCCGATAACTTTTACAAAACATGATCATCTCATACAACAATTTATATATCATCACGTCTTCACCATATCGCATCACAACAAGCCCTGCAAAAACAAGTTAGACGTCCTCTACTTTGTTGTTGCAAGTTTTACGTGGCTACTATGGGCTTCTAGCAAGAACCGTTCTTACCTACACATCAAAACCACAATGATTTTTCGTCAAGTGTGCTATTTTAACCTTCAACAAGGACCGGCCGTAGTCAAACTCAATTCAACTAAAGTGGAGAAACAGACACCCTCTAGCCACCTATGTGCGAAGCACGTCGGTAGAACCAGTCTCATGAACGCGGTCATGTAATGTTGGTCCGGGCCGCTTCATCCAACAATACCGCCGAATCAAAGTAAGACGTTGCTGGTAAGCAGTATGACTATTATCGCCCACAACTCATTGTGTTCTACTCGTGCATATAACATCTACGCATAGACTTGGCTCGGAGGCCACTTTTGGGGAACGCAGTATGTCAAAAAATTTACCTACGATCACGCAAGATCTATCTAGGAAAAGCATAGCAATGAGCGGGGAGAGTGTGTCCACATACCCTCGTAGACCAAAAGCGGAAGCGTTTAGTAACGCGGTTGATGTAGTCGAACGTCTTCGCGATCCAACCGATCCAAGTATCGAACGTACGGCACCTCCGCGTTCAGCACACGTTCAGCTCAATGACGTCCCTTGATCTCTTGATCCAGTTGAGGACGAGGGAGAGTTCCGTCAACACTACGTTGTGGCGACGGTGATGATGAAGTTACCGGCGCAGGGCTTCGCCTAAGCACTACGACGATATGACCGAGGTGTGTAACGGTGGAGGGGGGCACCGCACACGGCTAAGAGAAGACTTGGTGTGTTCTAGGGTGCCCCCTGCCCCCGTATATAAAGGAGGGGAGGGGGAGGCCGGCTAGCACCTGTAGGGCGCGTTAGGAGAGAGGAGTCCTACTAGGACTCCAAGTCCTAGTAGGATTCCACCTGGAGGAAGGGGGAAGAAGGAAGGTAGAGGGGGAAGGGAAGGAAAGGGGGGCGCCGCCCCCTTCCCCTAGTCCAATTAGGACCCAAGGGGAGGGGGCGCGGCCAGCCCCTTGTGGCCCTTCTCTCTCCCCACTAAGGCCAATGAAGGCCCATTAGTTCCCTCGGGGGGTTACAACAACCCTCCGGCACTCCGATATTTATCCGGTACCTCCCGGAACTCATCCGGTGTCCAAATAACATTGTTCAATATATCAATCCTTATGTCTCGACCATTTCGAGACTCCTCGTCATGTCCGTGATCTTATCCGGGACTCCGAACAAACTTCGGTCATCAAATCACATAAGTCATAATACAAATCGTCATCGAACGTTAAGCGTGCGGACCCTACGGGTTCGAGAACTATGTAGACATGACCAAGACTCATCTCCGGTCAATAACCAATAGCGGAACCTGGATGCTCATATTGGCTCCTACATATTCTATGAAGATCTTTATCGGTCAAAGCGCATAACAACATACGTTGTTCCCTTTGTCATCGGTATGTTACTTGCCCGAGATTCGATCGTCGGTATCCTCATACCTAGTTCAATCTCGTTACTCGCAAGTCTCTTTACTCGTTCCGTAATGCATCATCCCACAACTAACTCATTAGTCAAATTGCTTGCAAGGCTTATAGTGATGTGCATTACTGAGAGGGCCCAAAGATACCTCTCCGTTACTCGGAGTGACAAATCCTAATCTCGATCTATGAGAACTCAAAAAACACCATCGGAGACATCTGTAGAGCATCTTTATAATCACCCAGTTATGTTGTGACGTTTGATAGCACACTAAGTGTTCCTCCGGTATTCGGGAGTTACATAATCTCATAGTCAGAGGAACATGTATAAGTCATGAAGAAAGCAATAGCAATAAAACTAAACAATCATTAATGCTAAGCTAACGGATGGGTCTTGTCCATCACATCATTCTCTAATGATGTGATCCTGTTCATCAATTGACAACACATGTCTATGGTCAGGAAACTTAACCATCTTTGATTAACGAGCTAGTCTAGTAGAGGCATACTAGGGACACTCTGTTTGTCTATGTATTCACACATGTACTAAGTTTCCGGTTAATACAATTCTAGCATGAATAATAAACATTTATCATGATATAAGGAAATATAAATAACAACTTTATTATTGCCTCTAGGACATATTTCCTTCACTTTCTCCGCGAATAGGTACTTATAGAGTTGGAATTAGGGTCGGAGGAGCTCCAGGGGCCCCGCAAGCCTGCAGGGCGCGCCCCTAGGGCTTGTGGCCTCTGGGTGGCCCCCCTCTGGTTGATTCTTGCGCCAATACTTTTTCATATATTCCAAAAATATTCTCCGTAAATTTTCAGGGCAATCTGAGAACTTTTATTTATGCACAAAAATAACACCATGGCAATTCTACTGAAAACAGCGTCAGCCCGGGTTAGTTCCATTCAAATCATGCAAATTAGTGTCCAAAACAAGGGCAAAAGAGTTTGGAAAAGTAGATACGATGGAGACGTATCAACTCCCCCAAGCTTAACTCATTGCTTTTCCTCAAGCAATTTAGTTGACAAACTGAAAGTGACAATGAAAAACTTTTACAAACTCTGTTTGATCTGGTTGTTGCAAATATGTATAGCCAGTATTCAGGTTTTTAGCAAAGATTATGAACTAACCATATTCACAATAACATTTAGGTCTCATATTTACTCATATCAATGGCATAATCAACTAGCGAGCAATAATAATAAATCTTGGATGACAACACTTCAAAACAATCATGATATGATATGACAAAATGGTATCTCGCTAGCCCTTTCTGAGACCGCAAAACATAAACGCAGAGCACCCCTGAAGATCAAGGACTGACTAAACATTATAATTCATGGCAAAAGAGATCCAATCACACTCATACTCAATATCAATTAATAACAAAGCATACAAATGAAAGTGGTACTCTCTAACTGGTGCTCTTTATAAGAGGATGGTGACTCAGCAATAAAAGTAAATAGATAGGCCATTCGCAAAGGGAAGCCGTGATTTGCAGATGTGCCAGAGCTCGAGCTTTTAAAATAGAGATGAATAGAATTTGAGCGGTATGCTTTCACTGCAACATACACTACAAAAAAATACACTTCTGTGATGATACGTCTTTGTCATAGTAGGTGATACGTCTCCAACGTATCTATTATTTATGAAGTATTCATGCCAATATATTATCATTCTTGGGTGTTTTACAATCATTTTATAGCAACATTATATCATTTTTTGGGACTAACCTATTGACCCAGTGCCCAGTGCCAGTTGCTGTTTTTTGCTTGTTTTTTACATCGCAGGAAATCAATACCAAACGGAGTCCAAACGCAACAAAACTCCACGGGGATTTTTTATGGATCAGAAGGAACCCAATGGACTAGAGCAGCACCTGGGGGGGTGCCCCGAGGGGGGCACAACCCACCAGGGCGTGCCAGGCCCCCCTGGAGCGCCCAGGTGGGTTGTGCCCACCTCGGTGGCCTCCCGCACCCCCTCTTTGCACTATAAATTCTCAAATATTCCGAAACCCTTCGGGGTTACCCTAGACCAGAAGTTCTGCCGCCGCAAGGTCTCTATATCCGTGAAAACCAATCTAGACCCCGTTCCGGCACCCTACCGGAGGGGGAATCATCTCCGGTGGCCATCTTCATCATTCCGGCGGCCACCACGGTGAGGAGGGAGTAGTCCACCCTCGGGGCTGAGGGTTTGTACCAGTAGCTATGTGTTTGATCTCTCTCTCTCTCTCGTGATCTACATCATGGGCTTTGTTAATATAGTCGGATCGTATGATGTTTCTCCCCTCTATATTCTTGTTATGATGAATTGAATCTTTACCCTTCAAAGTTTTGTCTTGTCGGATTGAATATTCAGAGATGAGAACACATGATATATGTCTTGCAATAGAGGTGACATTGAGGTATCCTATTGATTCACTTGATATGTGTTATGACATTAAACTCGCGGATTCCCGCGGTGATATTGGGGTAATCTATGCATAGGGGTTGATGCACGTTTTTCTCCGGCGGAAACTTTGGGGTCTCTTTATAGTTCTTTGTGTGGATTGAGTATTATGAATATGAACTTGCTTTGGTGTTATTCTAGTACGAACTCTAGGATAGATCGAACGGAAAAAATAGCTCTGTGTTATTTTCGTACGAACTCTTTAATAGATCAAACGGAAAGAATAGCTTTGAGGTAGTTTCGCGCCCTACAAACAATTCTTATCTTTTGTTCTCCGCTAATAGGAGCTCAGGAGTGATTCTTTATTGCACTTTGAGGGATAATCATATGATCCAACTATGTTAGCATTGTTGAGAGGTTGCACTAGCGAAAGTACGGACCCTAGGCCTCATTTTCAAGCATTGCAACACCATTTTTGTGCGTTTACTATTTGCTACCTTGCTGTTTTTATTTATTCAGATTATAAAAATATATTTCTACCATCCATATTACACTTTTATCACCATCTCTTCACCGAGCTAGTGCACCTATAGAATTTTCCATTGTATTGGGTGTGATGGGGACACAAGAGATTTCTTGTATTTGGTTGCAAGGTCATTTGAGAGAGACCATCTTCATCCTACACCTCCCACGGATTGATAAACCTTAGGTCACCCACTTGAGGGAAAATTGCTACTATCCTACAAAACTCTGCGCTTGGAGGCCCAACACGTGTCTACAAGAATAAAGTTGCGTAGTAGACATCAAGCTCTTTTCTGGCACCGTTGCCGAGGAGGCTAGGTAAGCGGTACTCACATCCCGTCAACGAAGCTCTTTTTTGGCTCCGTTGCCGGGGAGGTGAGTGCTTGAATGTGACGCCCCCAGATTTGACCGTACACTAATCATGCACGCAAATGTGTACGATCACGATCAGGGACTCACGGGAAGATATCACAACACAACTCTACAACATAAATAAGTCATACAAGCATCATAATACAAGCCAGGGGCCTCGAGGGCTCGAATACAAATGCTCGATCACAGACGAGTCAGCGGAAGCAACAATATCTGAGTACAGACATAAGTTAAACAAGTTTGCCTTAAGAAGGCTAGCACAAAAGTAGCAACGATCGAAAAGGCAAGGCCTCCTGCCTGGGATCCTCCTAACTACTCCTGGTCGTCGTCAGCGGCCTGCACGTAGTAGTAGGCACCTCCAGTGTCGTAGGTGTCGTCGTCGACGGTGGCGTCTGGCTCCTGGACCCCAATATCTGGTTGCGACAATCAGATAGATAGGAAGGGGGAAAAGAGGGAGAGAAGCAACCGTGAGTACTCATCCAAAGTACTCACAAGCAAGGAGCTACACTACATATGCATGGTTATATGTGTAAAGGGGCATATCAGTGGACTGAACTGCAGAATGCCAGAATAAAAGGGGGATAGCTAGTCCTGTCGAAGACTACGCTTCTGGCCATCTCCATCTTGCAGCATGTAGAAGAGAGTAGATTGAAGTCCTCCAAGTAGCATCGCATAGCATAATCCTACCCGGCGATCCCCTCCTCGTCGCCCTGTTAGAGAGCGATCACCGGGTTGTATCTGGCACTTGGAAGGGTGTATTTTATTCAGTATCCGGTTCTAGTTGTCATAAGGTCAAGGTACAACTCCGGGTCGTCCTTTTACCGAGGGACACGGCTATTCGAATAGATAAACTTCCCTGCAAGGGTGCACCACATAACCCAACACGCTCGATCCCATTTGGCTGGACACACTTTCCTGGGTCATGCCCGGCCTCGTAAGATCAACGCGTCGCAGCCCCACCTAAGCACAACAGAGCGGTCAGCACGCCGGTCTAACCCTATGCGCGCAGGGGTCTGGGACCATCGCCCTATGCACACCTGCACGTTGCGTACGCGGCCGGAAGCAGACCTAGCCTAGTGGCGTTCCAGTCCAATCCGGCGCGCGCCACTCAGTTGCTGACGTCAAAAGAGCTTCGGCTGATACCACGACGTCGGGATACCCATAACTACTCCCACATAGATGGTTAGTGCGTATAGACCAAATGGCCAGACTCAGATCAAATACCAAGATCTCGTTAAGCATGTTAAGTAACCGCGAACGCCGACCAGGGCCAGGCCCACCTCTCACCTAGGCGGTCTCAACCTGCCCTGTCGCTTCGCCACAAAGGTCCACTTGCGGGTACTCCTACGAGCCGACCCGACTTTAGTCATCACATGTGTCATGTATATAGTATATAAGTAAATACCCGTGATCACCGCCCAGGTGATCACGGCCCGATAGTATAGCACAGCAGACGGACAAGAATGTAGGGCCACTGATGGAAAACTAGCATCCTATACTAAGCATGTAGGATTGCAGGTAAAGGTAACAACAGTAGTAGCAAGGATAGGCTATGCATCAGGATAGGATATTGAAAGCAGTAACATGCTACACTACTCTAATGCAAGCAGTATAGAGAAGAGTAGGCGATATCTGGTGATCAAGGGGGGGGGGCTTGCCTGGTTGCTCTGGCAAGTAGGAGGGGTCGTCGACTCCGTAGTCGAACTGGGCAGCAGCAGTGTCGGTCTCGTAGTCTACCGGAGAGAAGAGGGGGGAAGAAACAGTAAATACAATGCAAACATAAGCATGACGATGCGTGACATGACAATGAGCGGTGTTAGGTGTGACCTAACGCGACAGTAGGGGGTACCGGTGAAGGGGGGGAACATCCGGGAGGTATTCCCGATGTTTCGCGTTTTCGGACAGTCGGACCGGAGGGGGAAAGTTGCTAGTTCAATAGGTTAGGGAGGTGTGGTGGATGAACGGACTGCGTATTTGGATTCGTCTCGTCGTTCTGAGCAACTTTCATATAGAAAACATTTTCATCCGAGTTACGGTTTAAAAGATATGAATTTTCAAAGTTTATTTGAATTTCTGGAATTATTTATATTCAGCAAAAATGAATTATGACGTCAGCATGAGGCAATGCTGACGTCAGCAGGTCAACAGGTCGGCTGACCAGTCAAACCAGACAAGTGGGTCCAGTGGGACCCACATGTCAGCCTATGTTAGTCTAATATTTAGTTAAACTAATCTAACAGTATAATTAGAGGGGTGGGCCCCATATGTCAGTGAGTGATTAGTTAATTTAATTATTTTTATTTATAAAACATTTTTCTTTTTCTTTTCTTTTTTTTATTTTGTGGCGGGGCCCGCATGTCAGTGACTGGGTCTGCCCAGTCAGCAGTTGACTGGGTCAACCCAGTCAACTGGGGCCCGTGGGGGCCACTGGCAGGGGCACTGGGGTGGCCCCAGGCCAGCCACGTCGGCGGCCGGCGCCGGAGCGGCTCCGGCGAGCCAAACGCGGCGGCGCGGCTCGGGAGGGGGTGCGGTTTGCGCTACGGTGGGTTTGCGGGGGCGTGGCTGGGCGCGTTCGACGCGGCTCGGCGTCGTGCGCCCAACGGCGGTGGTCGGAGGGGCTGGAACGGCCGGGGACGACCGCTACGAGCTCGCCGGCGGCGAGGTGCTACGGGTGCCCGACGGAAACGCGGCTACGGCGGGCTAACGAGCAAGCGGAGGGGCTGGGGGGCATCTACGTACGGCGGGGAGTGCAACGGGCTTGACCCCGTGACCATTTGGTCACCGGAGACCCGCCGGCGGCGAGCTCCGCGGCGCGGCGTTCGGGCGCGCGTGGGGGAGCAGCTACGGAGCGCGGGCGAGCTAACGGAGAGGGGGAGGAGAAGGAGAGGGTCACTGCGAGGCTGTAGGGGGACGGCAGCGTGCTCGGGGAGGCTCGAGGCGGCGAAACGGGGCGGCGATCGTCCGCGGCCGAAGGTTGAAGACGAGCTCGTTGCGGCCGGTGCAGTGGCTCCAAGCTCCAACGGAGAGGCGGAGGTGACGTAGTCGAGGGCGGCGACGGCGTACGACACGGCGAGGCGGCGATTGGGGCACGGTGGCCGCGAGTTCGACGGTGAACGGCGGCGAGCGCGCTCGGGCAGAGGGGAACGAAGGGGAGAGGGAGCTGGATCTGGCGGGGGGGGAGGCGCAGAGGCCGAGGGACGAGCGGGGGCGAGTGGGAGAGAGGCCCGAGGAGGCGGGGGAGCTGGCGCCCTTATCCTCCCCGTAGCCGGCGAGGGGGTGCGGCGGGGACGGCCACTGTTCCGCCCCCGGTCGGGGGAACAGGGAAGGGGGCAAGGGGGAGAGTGGGCTGGGCCGGGGGTTCGGGGGTGGCGGCCCAGTTTGGGCCGGGGGTCAGTGGGGGGGAGGCCTGCTCCCTTTTTTTTTCTTTTCCTGCTCTGTTTCTGTTTTCTGCTTTCTTTTTATTTGCTTATTTTCTTTTCTGTTTTATTTCATTTAAAAGTATTTAGGTGTTTTATAAAAATGTGTTTTCTCCACCATAATTACCAGTGTATTATTTAGCACCCACAGAACATTTTTGTTTAAATTTTTGAAAACTTTTATTTTCCACTTTTAAATTTAATTGAAGTTTGAACTAGGAGTTTGAAAAGGGTGTGATTCAAATGTGATCAAGCCCTGTTTAGCAACATGATTAGCTTAACCACAGGGAGTTACTGTAGCATGATTCTCAGGGTGTTACATTGAAGGTATATCTTTAGATCTTTCAATTGAATATTTTAGTTTCTTGTTTTATCACTAGTTTGGTTTTATAAAAGAAAACTACAAAAAATGGAATTTAGGTTGCATCATATTATTGATCATCTTTATAATATCTTTCTTGAAAATGATGCATCAGAAAATTGTGCTCAATTGTTAGAAGAAGAAGTCAATAAGATGCTTGGCACAAAATATTTGAATGACGAGCATGATTGCAATGTTGTTAGCGTGAATTCTTTGAATATCCAAAATGCTAATGATGATTGCACAAGTCATGACAAAAATGTTTCTTATAAGCATGTCACTCTTTGTGGAGTGAATTGGGAGTGCCTTTGCACACCAGAAAGGGAAGATTGATTTTGTAAGAAGCATAAATATTTAGAAACAAAACATTTGCAAGAGAGGCTAGATGATTGTGCTGAAAGATTTAAATTTTTTCGCCATCCTTGTGAACTTTGCAATGAACATGGTCATTTAATTCTTCAATGCAGATTCTTTCATGATCAAATAGTGTCCAAAAATTGTGATAACTTGATTACCCTTGAGAATCATAAAGAGCTTAGTCTTCTTTTGGGTTATGAAGAAATGAAATGTATAACTAAGGATACTCCAAATTTTAATCTCAATAGATTCTTGATTTTGATCTAGAGGAAATTTATATGTTTTGTGCGGTGAATTGCATTGGGAATCCTTATATTGCCAACTATCTAAAGTCAAGAAAACAAATAGAAAATGTGTCCCAAAACCTCCTAATGTTTATTATGATGAATTAGGTAACGAGGAGGAGCTTCCTATCCAACCAATCTCATCAATAAGAAGCTTGAAAAGATTAAGTAAACCCACACATGATGTGGTGAAGAAGAAGAAAAGAAGAAAGAAGAGAGGTAAAAAGGTATCTCTCCCAAATAATGTTGCTCCTATTAGTGTTGTGCCTCATGAAAATGAATCAAAAATAATTTTGGAAGATGATGCACTTGATGATGATTTTGTTATGCCTATTGCTTGTTGGGATGATTATGATTGGGAAGATTATGATACTTCTTATAATCTTGGAAATCTTTTTCGCACCAACTTGGGAAATTATGATGATAGCAATTGTTATACCGTCGGTGCTATTCATACTATTAATGATGAGAGTGATTATGCTTATGATATGCCAAGCCACAAGCTTGGGGATGCTATGTTTGATGAGGATGACATGTTTGAGAATTTATTTGCTGCAATTAATGTTTGTCCCAAGCTTGGGGAGGCTATGCTTAATGAAGATGATCTTTTTAGTCCCCCTACTTTGAATGATCAAACTTATTTTGATGATAGCATGCCTCCTATTTATGATGATTACATTGATGAAAGTGGATTTGGAGAGGTCATGGCTTTATTTAGTGGTACATCCACTATTTTGGAAGAGGTTTCAATTGACTATGGCAATAAAGTTGCTTTCTATGATGATTATTTCGATGACATGTATGCCATAGAGAGTAATGAATTTTCTATGCTTATGGATCATGAAGAGAATGCTTTATGTAATTGTTATATTGATGAATATATTCATGATGCTACTGAAAATTATTATGATAGAGGAACTTATGATTCATGATGCTCTCTTTATGTTCCAATTCTTATCTTTTATGCGAGCATCATTGAACTCATCATGCCTAGCTAAAAGGCATAAAAGAAAAGCGCTTGTTGGGAGACAATCCAACACTTTTACCTACTATTTTTGTGTATTCACATGATTATGCTACTGTATTGATCATGTTTTATTGCTTTTGTTTCAATAAAGATCCAAGTAAAGCCTTTGGGATCATGTTGGGTGGTAGTTGATTTGACCCTGCTGAAAACAGAAACTTTGCGCTCATGAAAATGGGTCTGATTTTTAACAGAAGAGTTATTTTGAGTTGCTTCTATTTTAAGAAGTTTAATATACAAATTGCTCACGTGGTACAGTTTGTTTCATAATTTTTGGATTAGCATAAGTATGGTAGTTATCCAGATCATTACAGACTGTTCTGTTTTTGACAGATTCTGTTTTTAATGCATAGTTTGCTTGCTTTCTAGTTTCTATGGCTTATATTGCTCAATATAAGTTGTGGAAATGATATGCTACAGTAGGCATTGTGTGAGAACAATTATGAATCTTGTTTTTGACAGTACCAAAGTGGAATGGTTTGCTCTTTATCATACTAACCTATCTCACAAAGTTCCGTTAAGTATTGTGTGATTGAAGTTTTCAAGTTTTGGGTGAGATGACGATATGAGGAGAATAAGGAGTGACAAGAACCCTAAGCTTGGGGATGCCCATGGCACCCCAAGTTAATATCCAAGGAAGATCCAAGCAACTAAGCTTGGGAATGCCCCGGAAGGCATCCCCTCTTTCGTCTCCAACATTATCGGTAACCTTACTTGGGGCTATGTTTTCATTCATCACATGATATGTGTTTTGCTTGGAGCGTCAATTTATTTTGTTAGGATTTGCTTGCTGTTATTTATAATAATTTTTGTGTCTTTTTTCAATATAAGTGGCTTTGATAGCCTTTGCCATGCTTATCTTGCAAGTATACATGTTGCTGTTTAAAAACAAAAGGTTTATTGATGTTGCAAAAATTCCCGAGGAAAGTCAGAGTGTGATAAAATGTTGAAACTTTTTCATAATGAGCTCTGATAAATTTTCTACAGTGTGGTAGAATTTCATAATTTTTGGAGTTGAATAAGTATTGATACTCTTGCATTCTTTACAGACTGTACTGTTTTGAGAGATTGCTGTTATGTTTGCATTGTTTGTATATGCTTGCTTGTTTAATGAATCTATTTGAGGATAGGAGTATTAAATATGCAGAGGCATTTAGTATGCAATGTTGAATAATAATTTTAGTGATTTATACAGTAGAGTATGATAAGGTTTTTGCATTAGTTTATACTAACTTATCTCACGAGTTCTTGTTGAGTTTTTTGTGGATGAAGCTTTTAAGATTTAGGGAAGCCGTGAAATAAAAGGAATTAAGGAGACACAAAAGCTCAAGCTTGGGGATGCCCAAGGCACCCCAAGATAATATTTCAAGAAGTCTTAAGCACCTAAGCTTGGGGATGCCCTGGTAGGCATCCCACCTTTCTTCCTTCAACAATTATTGGTTAGTATCGATTGAGCCTAAGTTTTTGCTTCTTCACATGAGTTGTGCTATTCTTAGAATGTCATTTTTTTGCTTGTTGTTTTAATAAATACTTAGATCTGAAAGTTTTAAATAAGAGAGAGTCCAAACATAGCTATCTATTTACTTAACTACTCATTTGATCTTCAGTTATATCTTTTTGGAGTAGCTTGTCATTTGCTCTTGTGCTTCACTTATATCCTATGAGTAAAATGTTGAATAAATTGAATGTCATGAAGTTGAAATCATATCATGCCTAGTGGTAGCTTCACATTGGGTTTAGAAAGTGAAATCTTTTGAGGCTTGACAATCACAATTTTGGTCATACAAGCAATTCACGAATAATTATTATAAGGAAGAGAACTTTCACATGCAAATACACTATCATGGAAATCTTTTGTGATTGTGAGCCCCCATCAAAATATTATATGCCAAAATTGTTGACGTTGGACAAGGAAGACCACATAATGGTTTATGTTTGTTCATATTCACATAGAAGTCATATTGTCATAGATCCTTCAACATGTGGTGCTTGCCCCCCATCTTTGCTAGCCAAAAATTCCGCACCAAGTAGAGATACTACTTGTGCATCCAAAAACCCTTAAACCCAAATCTTATTTTCAAGAGTCCACCATACCTACCTATATGAGGTATTTCTGTGCCGTTCTAAGCTAATTTGTATGTGCCATCTCTAATTTTCAAAAATAAATTTCTCTTTTGTGTGCTCGTACCGCTCGCGAGGCAGTGAGCGGTGGCCAATATTTTCCATGCTAGATGTGTTATTCTCATGATGAGTGTTTATTCACTTGTCATTGCACGAGAGTAAGGCAAAGGTTTTAGGGATGCCCAGTCTCGAAATGAAAAATGAATTTACTTTATGTTGTCAAATAATAAATTCCTTGGAAAGTGTTGGTATGGAGGGCACCCGTGGATACGGCTAGCCATGGAAAGTGAAAGTATGATGGAAAAAGGAATTAACTTTATTTTCTGTTTGGGAACCGCCTATGATATATCTACCATGGAAAGTGTTGGGAGCTTTAAGTCGTTTTCGTTGGTGGGAGAAGTATACCTCTCAAAACGTTTTTATCTCTCAATTTTTGCTTTGAGCTCTGGCACCTCTACAAATCCCTACTTCCCTCTGCGAAGGGGCTATGTTTTACTTTTATGTATTTACTTTCATGCAAGAGTCAAAGTTATTCTCTCTATTCCTTTTTATTTTTCTCTTTTGGCAAGCATCATGTGGTGAGGAAATATCTAGGCACATATGTCCAGTTGAATATGGGTAGCATGAGTTATTATTGTTGACATCACCCTTGAGGTGAATACGTTGGGAGGCAAAACAATAAGCCCCTATCTTTCTATGTGTCCAATCAAAACGTTTTGCTCATGTGTACGCGGTGAGTGTTAGCAATCATAGAAGACTATATGATGGTTGAGTATGTGGAGCTCTTACTTAGACTGCGTTGAATAAGTTGAATTGCAATTGCTTGGTGACTAAGAACATAGGTTGTTGGGTTTCGAAAGAATTCATTGTTTGAACCTTAACATGTGAATTGGTTGCCACTACAACATGATAAATTTTATGAGAAAGAATTGCTGTTATGATGCTAGGAAAAGTGATTGAAACTGTCATTGATCAAACTTATGCACTTTGGTAGCATTCACACTTCATAAATTATTTCTTTTATAATTTCCCTACTCGAGGACGAGTAGGAATTAAGCTTGGGGATGTTGATACGCCTCCAACGTATCTATAATTTATGAAGTATTCATGCCAATATATTATCATTCTTGGGTGTTTTACAATCATTTTATAGCAACTTTATATCATTTTTTGGGACTAACCTATTGACCCAGTGCCCAGTGCCAGTTGCTGTTTTTTGCTTGTTTTTTTACATCACAGGAAATCAATACCAAACGGGGTCCAAGCGCAATGAAACTCCACAGGGATTTTTTTATGGATCAGAAGGAACCCAATGGGCCAAAGCTGCACATGGGGGGTGCCTGATAACCCACAAGTATAGGGGATCGCAACAGTTTTCGAGGGTAGAGTATTCAACCCAAATTTATTGATTCGACACAAGGGGAGCCAAAGAATATTCTCAAGTATTAGCAGTTGAGTTGTCAATTCAACCACACCTGGATAACTTAATATCTGCAGCAAAGTATTTAGTAGCAAAGTAATATGGAAGTAACGGTAACGGTAGCAAAAGTAATATTTTTGGGTTTTGCAGTCATTGTAACAGTAGCAACGGAAAAGTAAATAAACGAAGAACAATATGTGAAAAGCTCGTAGACATTGGATCGGTGATGGAGAATTATGCCGGATGCGGTTCATCATGTAACAGTCATAACATAGGGTGACACAGAACTAGCTCCAATTCATCAATGTAATGTAGGCATGTATTCCGAATATAGTCATACATGCTTATGGAAAAGAACTTGCATGACATCTTTTGTCCTACCCTCCCGTGGCAGCGGGGTCCTAGCGGAAACTAAGGGATATTAAGGCCTCCTTTTAATAGAGTACCGGACCAAAGCATTAACACATAGTGAATACATGAACTCCTCAAACTATGGTCATCACCGGGAGTGGTCTCGATTATTGTCACTTCGGGGTTGCCGGATCATAACACATAGTAGGTGACTATAGACTTGCAAGATAGGATCAAGAACTCACATATATTCATGAAAACATAATAGGTTCAGATCTGAAATCATGGCACTCGGGCCCTAGTGACAAGCATTAAGCATAGCAAAGTCATAGCAACATCAATTTCAGAACATAGTGGATACTAGGGATCAAACCCTAACAAAACTAGCTCGATTACATGATAAATCTCATCCAACCCATCACCGTCCAGCTAGCCTACGATGGAATTACTCACGCACGGCGGTGAGCAGCATGAAATTGGTGATGGAGGATGGTTGGTGATGACGATGGCGACGGATTCCCCTCTCCGGAGCCCCGAACGGACTCCAGATCAGCCCTCCTGAGAGAGTTTAGGGCTTGGCGGCGGCTCCGTATCGTAAAACGCGATGAATCCTTCTCTCTTATTTTTTCTCCCCGAACACGAATATATGGAGTTGGAGTTGAGGTCGGTGGAGCTCCAGGGGGCCCACGAGGTAGGGGGCGCCCCACACCCTCGTGGAAAGGGTGTGGGCCCCCTGGCCTTGATTCTTTCGCTAGTATTTTTTATTATTTCCAAAAATAATCTCCCTGAAGTTTCAGGTCATTCCGAGAACTTTTGTTTCTGCACATAAATAACACTATGGCAATTCTGCTGAAAATAGCATCAGTCCGGGTTAGTTCCATTCAAATCATGCAAGTTAGAGTCCAAAACAAGGGCAAAAGTGTTTGGAAAAGTAGATACGACGGAGATGTATCAACTCCCCCAAGCTTAAACCTTTGCTTGTCCTCAAGCAATTCAGTTGATAAACTGAAAGTGATAAAGAAAAACTTTTACAAACTCCGTTTGCTCTTGTTGTTGTAAATATGTAAAGCCAGCATTCAAGTTTTCAGCAAAGATTATGACTAACCATATTCACAATAACACTTAGGTCTCATGTTTACTCATATCAATGGCATAATCAACTAGCGAGCAATAATAATAAATCTCGGATGACAACACTTTCTCAAATCAATCATAATATGATATAACAAGATGGTATCTCGCTAGCCCTTTCTGAGACCGCAAAACATAAATGCAGAGCACCTTTAAAGATCAAGGACTGACTAAACCTTCGAATTCATGGTGAAACAGATCCAATCATAGTCATACCCAATATAAATTAATAGTAATGAATGCAAATAACAGCGGTGCTCTCCAGCTGGTGCTTTTTAATAAGAGGGTGATGACTCAACATAAAAGTAAATGGATAGGCCCTTCGCAGAGGGAAGCAGGGATTTGTAGAGGTGCCAGAGCTCGATTTTGAAATAGAGATAAATAATATTTTGAGCGGCATACTTCCATTGTCAACATAACAACCAAGAGATGGCAATATCTTCCATGCTACACACATTATAGGCGGTTCCCAAACAGAATGGTAAAGTTTTTACTCCCCCTCCACCAACAAGCATCAATCCATGGCTTGCTCGAAACAACGAGTGCCTCCAACTAACAATAGTCCCGGGGGAGTTTTGTTTGCAATTATTTTGATTTGATTTGCATAAAGCATGGGACTGGGCATCCCGGTGACCAGCCATTTTCTCGTGAGTGAGGAGCGGAGTCCACTCCTCTTGAGAATAACCCGCCTAGCATGGAAGATACATGCAGCCCTAGTTGATACATGAGCTATTCGAAAACCGTTAAACATTTTCAAAATCCTCAAAAACCTAACAGAAAAAAAGATACGGGGCTTTCAAGATCTAGAGGCAAAAAAATTCAAAAAATTTCAAACTTACTAGTGGCGCACCGGTTGCTAGGTGCGCCACTAGTAACAGAAAAAAATATTGGTTTTGAATTTTTTTTCAAAAAATGTAATATGACAGGGAAGTTTGAAATATTTTTCAAAATTTCATCATACTCATGAATATGAACAAAGTCCTAGACATCAACAAGGTTTAATAGGATTGATATGATAGATATATCAACAAGTGGCTGTTAAGTGAGGTGGTGCTGGGGTTGGATAGAACTGCGAAGTTAAGCGTGCTCGGGCTGGAGTAGTGTGAGGATGGGTGACCTTTCGGGAAGTTTGACCACTTAGTGTGATTTGACTTGAGATTAAGCATATTGACCTGAGATTAAGCCATAGTGACCTGAGATTAAGAAAAAAACGAAAAAAAAAATTGAATTTTTTTTTTGAATTTTTTAAAAAATATTTCTGAAAAAATATTTGAAAAAAAATTGTTACTAATAGCGCACTTCTATGTGGTGCGCCATTACTAAGTCAGATAGTAATGGCGCACCGCGGCATATACTAATGGCGCACCAGCGGTGCGCCATTAGTAAAAATTACTAGTGGCGTGATGCTAGTGGCGCACCAGTAGTGCGCCATTAGTAGGCAAAACTGGTGCGCCACTAGTAGGCCTTTTTCTAGTAGTGCTTTGAAAGTGAAGAAATTGGTGTGGCGCACCAGCGGTGCGCCATTAGTAAAAATTACTAGTGGCGTGATGCTAGTGGCGCACCAGTAGTGCGCCATTAGTAGGCAAAACTGGTGCGCCACTAGTAGGCCTTTTTCTAGTAGTGCTTTGAAAGTGAAGAAATTGGTGTGACCTTGAAGACTTGGTATTCATTCGAGGAACATGAAGCGTGAATACTTTTGTTTTCGTAGTTTCATTTTCTCTTTCTTGAGTCATAGGAAACACTGTACTGTTAAAGGGGGTCGAGGAAATACTAAGGAAAAGTTTCCAAGTGATGCTCAACTCAAAATCCTACACCTACCAATCCCTTTGAGTGAAGCCATTGGAAATCTCATACAGTTCAGTCATATTCTTCAGTGACAGAGACGAAGTTCTTCTGGTCTCTGAGGAATTTGTTCTGACTGAGGAGTTAGGAATTCGCCAGTGCGGATTGCCTACATAATGAGGAACATGATAGCCCTGAGGAATTTGGGCCTCAAATTTCCGACCGTTGCTATGCCTTGTGCCAGCTGTCCCAAAATATCTACCCACCTAACGGTCATATCATTGAAGGGCATTTATGTCTTATCATGTCGGGCTGTTCCCTAGGCTATAAATAGCCGCCCCTACAACCACTAGCTGGTTGGCTGCTCCGAGAGAAACTAACACTTGTCATTTGAGAGCATCCCATCCTCCGAGGACTTTGAGCGAAAATCATCGAGTGAGGAAAACCCAAACCCAAACACCTACAAACCTAAAGTGATTGAGCATCACTGAAGAGATTGATCCTGCGTGGATCCGACGCTTGTTACCTTTGAAGACTGTGAAGGTTCGGAATTCACCTGAAGACTTACCACGAGTGATTGGGTGAGGTCTGTGTGACCTTAGCTCAAGGAGAATACGGTGAGGATTGTGTGTCCTCAGGTTTAAATACCTAGCCGCTCTAACCAGATGTACAACTGACACAACAGTTGGAACTGGTCTACCAAATCATTGTCTTCACCAAGCTTACTGGTTCTATTTCCTCAACTCTTTCATTTCCTCATTACTGTGTTGTGTGCCTGTTCATATCTGTCTTTGAAGACTTTGACTTAAGACTTTCTAAATTTCCTCAGTTCAATTTCTTCAGTCTGTTTGTCTTCATCCTGTGTTATCCTGTGATTACGCCTTCTGTACTTTGTGCTTGTCTTCATTTCATCATGATGACCATGCTTGTGTTATGTTATGTTTACTTTTGAGTACTTATTCCGCTCCTAGTAGTTCTTCGCTAAGGAATTTCCTCACCCGCAAATTCCTCAATGAAGAATTCATAAAATCGCCTATTCACCCCCCTCTAGTCGATATAACGCACTTTCAATTGGTATCAAAGCAAGGTACTCCCTTGTTATGTGTGATTTTGGTTTAACCACTTGGAGTTTTAGTTATGTCGACCGCAGGTATGATCAAGGTCTCTGCTGGGTGTCCTACCTTCGATGGGACGGACTACCCCTACTAGAAGAATAAGATGCGAATGCATCTTGAGGCAATTGATAATGATCTCTAGTATGTTGTGGAAAATGGTGTTCCCTCACTCACACCTTCTCTGAATGCTGCTGATGTGAAGAGATTCAAGCAACTCGACTCTCAAGCGAAGAATATCATATGTGGCCATCTGAGCAAAGGACAATATGGAAGAGTGAGTGCTTTGGAAACTGCTAAGCTTATCTAGGATAGGCTGTCCAAAGTCAATGAAGGAGTCTCAACACAGCGTGACTCTCGAGTTGATGTTCTTCGCAATCTCTTCAACCGCTTCAAAAGACTCGACAATGAAAACGTTCAACAAACCTTCGATCGCCTCACTGACATCTCAAATGATCTTCAAGCACTTGGTGCCACTGACATCACCGACCATGAGGTGGTGAAGAAATTGTTGAGATCGCTTGATTCCTCATTTGATACTCTGGCATTGATGATACAAGAGTGTGCTGACTACAAGTCACTTGATCCCGCTGATATCCTCGAAAGGCTAAATACTCATGAGTTCCAGCTTGCTGAAAAGAGAGATCTCTATGGTTCGAGCTATGGCAGATCACATGCACTGAAGGCCAAGGCAGTTTCTGAGTCTGAAGGTGAAGATTCTGGCAGCAGCCTTGGTGATCCTGAAGAATTGAGCCATGAACCAGCACTGCTCGTGAAGAAATTCCAGAAGTTCTCAAGATGTGGTCGCTTTGGAAAACCCTCAAGGAGCAATGATTCCTCATCCAGTGACTACAAGAAGAGGCTTTGCTACAAATGCAAGAAACCTGGTCACTACATTCAAGATTGTCCTCAGTGGGAAAAGGAATCAAAGAAGAAGAAATACAAGGATTACAGTTCTGATGATGCGAAGAAGAAGAAATCTTCAAAGTCTTTATCATCAAAATCCTCAAAATCTTCATCTCACAAGAAGAGCAGCTCCAAGAAGGCTCAGGCATTCATTGGCAAGGAAATGGACTCTGAGGCTGAAACTGAGGAACATGAGGAAGAGGAGGCATCTGAGGAGTCCGAGTCCGGTGTGGCGAGCCTAGCCCTCGCTACTGCATTCGTCAGCAAGTTCATCTTCAACTCTGAAGAAAATGACCTCACCAATAAGGCTGATGAAGGCAATGATGACTATGCTCCCACCTATTGCTTCATGGCAAAGGGTGCCAAGGTACTCAAATATACCTCCTCTGAATCAAGTGAGAATGAATCTGATGAAAACCTCAAGCCCAGCTACTCTAAACTTGCTAAGATTGCTGTGAAACAACAAAAGGCTTTTGAAAAGGTTCAAAACATGCTAGACAAAAGTGATGATATGTTGGGTGAAGAAATGGATCACACTAAAACCTTGACTGAAAATCTTCAGAGACTTCAGTCTAGGTTTGACAACCTTCAAGGTCATCATAACACTCTCTTATCTGATCATGAGAAGCTTTCTTATGAATTTCTTCAGAGAAAGCAAGATCTTGAGAAGCTAAGAGTGAGTTATGAAGATCTTCAGAAGGAGTGCGATTCATTACTTGCTCAACAAATCAGCGTTGCTCAGGAAGAATTTGTTCCTCCATGTTTGAAATGCATTGAACGTGAACCTGCTAATTCTTCACCTGAATGTTCAAATGCTTCTAATGCTACAAATTCTTCAACTGTCTCTGCTATCACTAATTCCTCATATGAGGACATTGCTAGTATCACTGATGATGCAGGGCTGGAGGAATTGTACATGACAGGCATGTACAAAAGCCTCAAAGGGCATCAGACTATTTCTGATGTGCTTAAAAAGTAGATCCTCAACAGGAACCCTAGGAAAGAGGGTATTGCCTTTGAGAGGAAACTCAATGCTGATGGTACATATTGGAAGCCTGAGCAGTACCCCAAAACCTCATGGGTTGCTGCAAAGGGACCTCCAATTGATCCATCTAATCTATCTGGCTTTACATGTGAATCTCCTCATTCTTCTGATGAGTCATTTGACTCCAACTACAAACTGTTAAAAAATCAGAATGGTGAAGTATTTACTAGATATGTTGGCACTAACTGCAGGAACGGTTCCCCTATGAAGAAAATCTGGGTTCCCAAAAGGTGCCTTGAAAGTCTTCAGGTGAATGTCCTCATGACACCACCTGTGAAGAATAGGAACCCTAGATCAAATTCTTCATATGGACCAAATTCCTCACGTGGATCAAATTCCTCAAAAGGATTAAAGTCCTCATATGAATATCATTGTGCTAACAACTCTGTTTCGTAGGGAAGAGCTAAGGGCTATGAATATGAGCATTATTCTTCTAACCATTATGTTCATAAGTCCTTGAAGAATTTCTCTGCTTATTCATATGCTTATCCTAGCTCCTTTTATGTGAAACGAAATGGACTGTCTTCTATGCCACCTTTCTCGTATGGAGCTCGCAGAGTAATGAACTCTTTGCCACCCCTTCAGATGTGGGTGGTGAAGAAAAAAACTAATCTCTTATGCAGGGTCAGGTCTCCAGACATGCGTAAATGTCTGAAGAATTTGCTGGAGACCTGAGAGTGCCTGAAAGGATGCAGGCTAATCATGAAGAAATGAACTTTCATTTCTCACGTCCTCATACTGCTTTATCTGTTCTATTGCTTGATGAAATTGATCTGATGAATTGATGTCATATTCTTCACTGATGAAGTATATGAGTTCGTAAGCTGCACTAATTCATCTACAGGATGATCAACCCAAAGCCACTGAGTGGGTCCTCGATAGTGGATGTACAAATCACATGACTGGTGACAAGAATCTATTGATGGATGCTCCCTTATCTCCATCGCATCTGAAGCATATCATCTTCGCTGACAAAGGCAAAAGTCAGGAATTGGGTCTAGATAAGGTTGCGATCTCAAAGGATCGACACATGGACAAAGTCATGCTTGTCGAGTCCTTAGGATACAACCTCATGTCTGTCTCAATGCTTTGTGATCTTGATATGGTTGTTGTCTTTGGCAAGTATCGTTGTGTTGTGATTATGGAAGCTGACAATTCCAAAGGCTTCGAAGGCTTTAGGAAAGGAGACTTGTATATTGTTGATTTCTCTACAAGACCACAACCTGCCGTATGTCTACTTACAAAAGCTTCAGAAGGCTGGCTATGGCATCGACGACTTGGTCATGCAGGCATGAGAAATTTGCACACGCTTGCGAAGAAGAAGCATGTCATTGGCATTGAGAATGTCAAATTCCTCAAGGATCACTTATGCGGAGCCTGTGAAGCTAGAAAGATGACCAAGGCCAAGCATCCAGCGAAGACTATCATGACCACTACTCGACCATTTGAATTGCTTCACATGGATCTTTTTGGTCCTAATCATTATGCTGCAGTTTCAAATGAAGCATCTCAATCTGGCTTTGTTATTGTTGATGATTACTCTCGTTACACATGGGTACACATTGTTACTTACAAACATGAAGTGCAGGAAGTCTTCAAATGATTTTCCTCGAGGGCTTCAACCAACTTTGGTGTGAAGATCAAGCACATCAAAAGTGACAATGGAACTGAGTTCAAGAATTCTGGTCTTGATGAACTTGGTATTACTCATGAGTTATCTGCTCCTTATACTCCTCAGCAGAATGGCGTCGTGGAGCGCAAGAACATGACTCTTGCTGAGATGGCTCGCACTATGCTTGATGAATACAAAACGCCTCGTCGTTTCTGGATTGATGCAATTGATACTGCGTGCCACATCATCAACAGAGTATATCTTCACAGATTCTTCAAGAAAACTGCCTATGAACTCCTCACTGACAAGAAACCCAATGTGAGTTATTTCAAAGTCTTCGGTGCTAAATGCTGGATTAGAGATCCTCATCACAACTCTAAATTATCACCGAAAGCATATGAAGGTTTTATGCTTGGTTACGGAAAGGACTCGCACACCTACAGAGTCTTCAACAACGTTCTTCACAAGGTTGTTGAAACTGTAGGTGTGTGGTTCGATGAAACTAATGGCTCGCAAAGAGAGCACCTACCTTCTGTGATAGATGAACCAACACCTGAGGAATCTATCAAGTTCAAGGCTACTGAGGATGTCATTCCTACCGAAGAATCTGCTGAAGAATTCATTCCAGAACGTGAAGAACGTCGAGCTGAGGCACCTGAAGAAAATGGTGCTGAAGAAAATGCTAATCAAATTCCTCGACGACAACCAGCTCATCCTCGCGTTGCAAAAGAAGTGCAAATTGAGAAGATCATCGATGACATTGAAGCACCAGGTCCTCTCACACGCTCAAGAGCTTCACATTTATCTAACTTTTGTGGGCACTTTGCTTTTGTCTCTATCACAGAGCCCGCTAAGGTAGATGAAGCATTTCTGGAGCTTGAGTGGATTCAGGCCATGCAAGAAGAATTACATCAGTTCGAGCTCAACAACGTCTGGGAACTGGTCAAACGTCCAGATCCTCGCAAGCACAATATCATTGGCACAAAGTGGATCTACCGCAACAAGCAAGATGAAAATGGCCTTGTGGTGAGGAATAAGGCTCGGCTTGTAGCTCAAGGCTACACACAGGTTGAAGGAATTGATTTCGATGAAACTTTTGCACCTGTTGCTAGACTTGAGGCTATTCGCATATTACTTGCCTATGCTAACCATCATGATATCACCTTGTATCAAATGGATGTGAAAAGTGCATTCCTCAATGGTAAGCTTGAGGAAGAAGTATATGTTGCTCAACCCCCAGGTTTTGAAGATCCAAAGCATCCTGACAAAGTCTTCAGACTCAATAAGGCCCTCTATGGCCTCAAGCAGGCCCCTCGGGCGTGGTATGATACTTTGAAGGAATTCCTCATGAAGAAAGGCTTCAAACCCGGTTCACTCGACCCTACTCTTTTCACTAAATCTTATGATGGTGAACTGTTTGTGTGCCAAATATATGTTGATGATATTATCTTTGGCTGTACTGACCAACGTTACACTGACGAATTTGGTTATATGATGAGAGAGGAATATGAAATGTCTATGATGGGAGAGTTGAAATTCTTCTTAGGTCTTCAAATTCGTCAACAGCGCAATGGCATATTCATATCTCAGGAGAAATACCTCAAGGATGTACTGAGGAAATTCGGCATGCAAGATTGCAAAGGCGTCAAAATTCCTATGCCCACAAATGGCCATCTATGCACTGATGAAAATGGTATTGACTTCGATCAAAAGGTATACCGCTCCATGATTGGTTCTTTATTGTACTTATGTGCATCTAGGCCAGATATTATGCTTAGTGTTTGCATGTGTGCCCGATTTCAAGCTACACCGAAGGAATCACACCATAAGGCTGTGAAGCATATTCTTCGATATCTAGCTCACACACCAACACTTGGATTATGGTACCCCAAGGGCTCGGCTTTTGATCTCATTGGATATTCTGACTCTGACTATGCTGGTGATCGTGTGGACCGCAAGTCAACATCTGGCACATGTCATTTCCTCGGACGATCTTTGGTCTGTTGGTCCTCGAAGAAACAGAACTGCGTATCACTGTCTACTGCTGAAGCTGAGTACATTGCTGCTGGTTCTTGCTGTGCTCAATTGCTGTGGATGAAGCAAACTCTCAAGGACTATGGCGTCAACGTGAAGAATGTGCCTCTCTTCTGTGACAATGAGAGTGCCATCAAGATTGCTCACAACCCAGTTCAGCACTCGAAGACAAAGCACATTCAGATTCGTCATCATTTTCTTCGTGATCATGTGTTGAAGGGCGACATTTCTATTGAGCATGTGAAGACTGAAGAACAGCTAGCCGATATCTTCACAAAGCCCTTGGATGAGAAGAGATTTAGCAAGTTGCGGTGTGAGCTAAATATCTTAGAATCTTCGAATGTTCTTTGAAAAGGACACTTATGCAAAAATTGATGACTTAGATGTGCAACACATGAAGAAACGTTTTTTTCAATGAATGAAGACTAACACTCTAAGTGTGAAGAAATTAACGAAGAATTTGATTCTCAGAGCCCTACGACAATTGTACGCGGTGTCTGAAATCATCATTCTTATACGGTGGGTCACGCCACCACCAATAGTTGAAAATCTTCAATTTGAGTTTTTCCTCAGCTTTTGAAATTCCTCAGTTGTTCGTGTTCTTCAACTTTGCATTGTCTTCACCATTTCCGTCATTTTTCTTCATTGGCTATATATATATGAGTTTATGTCCTCTACAACATTCACTTATTGATATTTCTTCAAATTGCTTTTTCTTCTAAGTGAATTTGATCGGACCCTTCCCCCTCTATGCTAAACTCAACCCAATCTATTCACAAATTCTTCATGTGCGTTCTATTTGAAACACGTTCAAAATCTTCACTGTGTCCTTGTCAGCTGAAGAATTTGCGAATGGAACTTTTAACTTATCCTATCTAAAATTTCGGCTTTGCCGCTCAAACCATTCCGCATCCCACGAAATACTTATCTATTCACCCACGATCTCCACTTCTCAGTACGTGGGTGACACATGTCAAGCGAATGAGAAGGGTTAGGGGCACGTTCGTCCAAATTCTTCGGGCGAACAGTTTTTCATCGTGGCTATAAATACCCCTCCCCTTCCTCACTTCTCCTTTACTCCGCTCGAACTCACTCCAGCTCGAGCTTCTCAAACCCTAGCGCCGCCGCTACTTCATCGTTGCCGGTGAGGAAGAGCTTCACTGCCTCGACCTCGTCGCTGCCGTACTTGCGCCGGCCGCGGATTTCTTCCCTCTGCCACCGCCGTAGCTGTCTTCCTCAGCCAAGTTAGGGCGTGGAAGATCTGAACTGACGAACTTCACATCTACACCTCTCAGTTCGTCGTGTTCTTCGTCCAGGGTAATTAAAAGTTACCTTTACTGCTCTTTTTTGATTCAAATGATTTCTACAAAATCTTCAAAGGTGTTTATTCTTCAAATTCTTCACACACTAAACACCTCACATGTCATCTGTTCTTGATTCATTTCTCTAAGCTATATTTTTCTTCAAGATTCCTCAGTTGTGTGGATTTCTGATCTGTACAACTCTGGAACCTAAGACAAAGAACGCTTAGTGAAATTCTTCAAGACTCATCTGGTCGAATTCCTCAAACTTGTTCTTTTTGAAAAACCTCTGAGAATGCATATGACCTCTCCAAATTCCTCGCAACTATACTCTGTTCACAAGTACTCATGTCCGCTGCTGAATCACTAGGTTCTCATCAACTTAACTCATTTGCAGCGTTCCTCGAAGAAAAGTTGCATACATCTTTAGTGAATTCCATTGTTCAAATTCCTCATCTGAAGAAAATGGCTGATGGAAAGAAGCCACAAAAGGGAGGAAAGAGGCTTGAGATCAATACTGCATTTGAAATCCCTGATGACATATATAAGGATTACTGCACTCCTGATGAGGCCAAGTTTGGTAAGGAGGACAAAAATCAGTGCAAGGTGCGCATCCAAAGGATAGAGAGGAGATGGGCAAGAGAGTGGAGGGAGTACAGGTATGTTACTCCCAAATACATGAAGAAATTCGCTCTAAATCCTCCATGCCCAAGACCTCCATTGGCACCTGGCCAAGAAGCAGATCCCACCAGCATCAAGCGCGGTGAGGGTTATCCTGATGAATGGGCCAAGCGCCAGGCCAAGTTGGCCAGACAAGCAAGAGAAGCAGTGAGGAAATTCAACGAAGACTCTGCTGCTGTTGCTGCCACTGCTGAGGCCTCTGCTAGCAAGCCGAAGAAGGCCATGGCAAAGAAGCCTGCGCATAAGCCAAGTGCTTCACCTTCAATGCCCTCACGGCCAAGTTCCTCAGCAATGCCCTTATGGCCAGATTCCTCAAAGCCCTCACGGCCAACTCCTCAAACTACTCCTGCTCCTCCAAAGTACTCAGCTCCTCCACCAAAGTCTTCGGCTGCTCCGACCAAATCCTCAGCACATGTGCATCTCGCCACGTGCCAAAGGACTGCAGGCATATCTATTGCTTCAGGAGCCTCTGCAAGTCCCTCAGCTGCTCCAAGTTCCTCAGATGGCCCCTCTCTGCTGAAGAAAAAGTTTGCTGCTGGACGAGGTCCTCGACCAAGTCCTCACAAGAAGCAGGTTGCTTTCCAAGTGCCCTCTGATGATGATGAGGCTGATGATGATGAACTAGCTGAAATCATCAGAGACAGACAAGTCAAGGCCGCTAGAGCCAAAGGAAGCAATGTGCCGCTACTTTTGGATCCGGAGCTGATCCTAGACTACATCGATCTCTGGCACAAAGATCCCAACACTCCTTTGCCGGAGATGAACCTCACTCCTGGTCAAAGTCATGTTCTGACTGCCTTCATTGAAGAAGAAAAAATGGAAATTTGAGAAGGCCAGGCAGCTGAAGAAAGCTCAGTACAGGAAGGCGCACTTCCTGAAGAAAAACGTTGTCTCTATGACAACTGAAGAACTAGTGAAGATCCAGGCTGAAATCAAAGGCCTCAGCGATGACTTCAATGCTTACTATGCTGATTGGCAAGGAGCCAAGGCCAGGTTTGTAAAACTGATTGAGAAATTCACTTCAAAGGTTGCAGCTCCATCGCAACCAGAAATTCCTCAAGCCGAAGCATCTGCTCAACCAACAGAAGAGCACGCCAGCACCGCTGATGAAAATCAGGCTGCTGAAGAAAATGTGAGTTCCAGGGCTGATGAGTGCATTCCAGCCGCTGAAGAAATTGCCAGGGCATCCATTAGTGGTGCGCCTGAAGAAAATGAAGAAGTCAGGGCAACTGCATCAGTTGTGCCTGAAGAAATTCAACCAAATTCCTCTGCTCCTCCTGCGCCTACCCCAACTCCGATCCTTCCATCTGCATCAGATGTGAAGAAGACTAAGGCTGCAGAGCGTGTAGCGGTGAGGAAAAGGAAAGCATCAGCTTCATCAGATTCTTCAGCTCCGAAGAAGATGAAGAAATTGACCAGCTCATTTGAAAATCCAATTGATGTTGTTCCTGTTTCCAGCATGCCATCAAAGGAACTTGTACCTTTCGATGAAGAATATGTGATCCCCAGCGTATCCGATGAAGACATTCCCTCTGCTGCTTCCTCAGAGCAGATGGATGAAGAAATTGAAGCGAACGCAATCCCTTCAACTCCAATTGTCTCCTCGCCCATGCCTCAGTTTACTGCTGAAGAGGCCGGCGTTGAGGAATTGGATGAACAAAATTCTGACATGGACATTGGGAGTACTACTTCATTGATGAATGATGGTTTTTGGGATAGTCAGCATCCCAACTCTCCTCTGTTCACGCCATTGCAACAAATCCCTCAGTCCCCAGCACATTCTGTTCCATCGGGCTCTGAAGAAACTCACCCCACTCCGTCTGTACATGAAGAAATTCCAGCCACTAGTGCTGAAGAAACTGCTGCTACTGAATCTTTGAAGACGCAGACTGCCACTGAAGAGGAACCAGAAATTCCTCAGCCTGAAGAACCTGAGATTGCGATTCCTAAGGTTGTGATGCAACTAACTAACACTCCTCAACCCAAGCCAAAGGATCCATTCTCAAGGAAGCAAAAATTCAAGACTGATGATTTCTTTGGTGAGCATGTATTCTTCACAGATTACAACCCCTATGACTCTGCTCGCATTAGGAAGAGGCGTTTCTGGACTGCCAGCCAGGCAAATTTTTATTCCTTAGTGCTGTTCAACAAAGACAAAGTCTTCGATCATGAGCACATTCCTCACGTGGATATGGAATCTCTGCCGTGCTTCGCGCCACTCCTCAGTGTTCTTCACGACGCTGGACTGTTAAATTTCTGCACTGATATATGTGATTGGAATGAAGAACTCATTCTTCAATTTTATGCAACGCTGCACATCACCGGAGACTCTGAAGATGTGAATTCATGGGTGCTGGACTGGATGACTGAAAACACTCACTACAAGGCACCAGCTATTGAATTGCTTCGTGCTTTGCCTCTCAGTCCTCCCCTTGAAGCTGCTCGTTGCATGTACCAAGAGCCTAAGGTTATAGACCACTATATGCAAGTGCTGATGAAGCCATTGAAGCCAGGTCATGCCCCAAGACATTGAGTCCTATCAAGGGCCACGACTCGAATGAAGAAGAAGTTATTGGCATCATGAAGAATCTGCTTTTCAATATCATGCATGGTGTTCCCGTCAACTTCCATGATTTCTTCATGAAGACTCTAGCCAATGTCGCTATGTCACCATTTGAGTTGCAGCCTTATGCTCCGAGGATTATGAGATTCATCAGAACAAGGTCTTCACTCAACTACAAAGCTGATACACTGAATCACTGCAGCTACTTGCCCCCGATTGAAGTCCTCAAACGGACATTTTCCTCAGCTGATGACAAGGGCAAGGCTACTGCTGTTATTGATGAAGGCATTCGTCCATTGGATGGTCAATTTCGCAAGGCTGCATCCTACTCCACCAATGAGGACTCTGCCACTCATGACTCTGCCGCCAACGCAACCAAGCCAAATCCTCAAGGCACAACTCCCAGGGTGATGACTGATCGTGAGCTTCTCCTCAGTCTTCACCAGAAGGTTGATCGAAATCACAAATGGGTCAAGCGTCAGTTTGGTTCAATTCTTCACAATATGACTACTACCCACAATGCAGTGAAGAAAAACCATTACTACCTCCATGAAACCTTCAACCGTACCTGGGCTGTTCTATCTCACATTTATAGCGAAGAAGATCTGAAGAAAATGGGTCTCAAGGAAGATTTTGACTGGTCTTCTCCTCCACCGAAGAAGTACAAGAAGGTCAAGGTTCCTTCCTTGGTGGCCAGCTCCTATTCTTCATCGCGCGACACCGATGAGCATGAAGACATGGACGACACTGCGGCAGGCCCAACATCAACAAACGACCCCAACAACGCTGGCGCTCCTCCATCAACATGATATTCTTCAAGGGCGTTAGTCCTCATTTTCAACCCTTTTGGTCATTCGATGACAAAGGGGGAGAAATTTGAGTTAGTCTTCAAGCGGGTCTATCTTATATGGGCGCTTTTTTCTAAGTTACAACTCTCGTTCTTCTGATGACTTTGCTGGATCGAGTTGTAAACTTAAACTCTATGGTGGCCTGATACTTTTGCTGTGATTTTCTGCATGCTTATTCCTCGCTAATGTTAATGCACGGATGCTGAATTACATCAGTCACCATATTTCATCATGCATTTCAAATTCTTCATATTATATGTCAAATGCGTGTATGAATTACAAGATATAGGGGGAGATCTCCATGATTGTACTCTTCAAGTGTGCATTGCTTCAAAAGCAAATTCCTCACTATGCACATCTTCAGGGGGAGTTCTTCTATATCTTGCAATCAAATTCCTCAATATCAGTATTTACACTTCATATGTTTAGCCCCGTTGAAAACTTAACCTATATTGTCATCAATCACCAAAAAGGGGGAGATTGTAAGTGCATCTAGTGCCCATTAGTGATTTTGGTGTATTGAAGACTTATAGGTTAAGGGACTGATGCATTTGTGAGTGTACACAGGTCTATAAGTCTATGAGGAGTTTGATATTTACAGAGAAAGTCGACCCCTAAAAATGAAGTTCTTCGACTGAAGACTTTGGATTTCTGAAGACTTTCTAAAGACTTTGAAAGTGAAGAAATTGGTGTGACGTTGAAGACTTGGTATTCATTCGAGGAACATGAAGCGTGAAGACTTTTATTTTCGTAGTTTCATTTTCTCTTTCTTGAGTCATAGGAAACACCGTACTGTTAAAGGGGGTCGAGGAAATACTAAGGAAAAGTTTTCAAATGATGCTCAACTCAAAATCCTACACCTACCAATCCCTTCGAGTGAAGCCATTGGAAATCTCATACAGTTCAGTCATATTCTTCAGTGACAGAGACGAAGTTCTTCTGGTCTCTGAGGAATTTGTTCTGACTGAGGAGTTAGGAATTCGCCAGTGCGGATTGCCTACACAGTGAGGAACATGATAGCCCTGAGGAATTTGAGCCTCAAATTTCCGGCCGTTGCTGTGCCTTGTGCCAGCTGTCCCAAAATATCTACCCTCCTAACGGTCATATCATTGAAGGGCATTTATGTCTTATCATGTCGGGCTGCTCCCTAGGCTATAAATAGCCGCCCCCTACAACCACTAGCTGGTTGGCTGCTCCGAGAGAAACTGACACTTGTCATTTGAGAGCATCCCATCCTCCGAGGACTTTGAGAGAAAATTATCGAGTGAGGAAAACCCAAACCCAAACACCTACAAACCCAAAGGGATTGAGCATCACTGAAGAGATTGATCCTGCGTGGATCTGACGCTTGTTACCTTTGAAGACTGTGCTTCTTCCAGACGGTTAGGCATCATGGTCTAGAGCATCCAAGAGGAATTGTGGATCGCCGAGTGGCCGAGTTTGTGAAGGTTCGGAAGTCACCTGAAGACTTACCACGAGTGATTGGGCGAGGTCTGTGTGACCTTAGCTCAAGGAGAAT
Source organism: Triticum aestivum (assembly GCF_018294505.1). Taxonomy (NCBI): domain Eukaryota; kingdom Viridiplantae; phylum Streptophyta; class Magnoliopsida; order Poales; family Poaceae; genus Triticum; species Triticum aestivum. Next base: position 400,903,726 of record NC_057805.1, read on the forward strand.
ACGGTGAGGATTGTGTGTCCTCAGGTTTAAATACCTAGCCGCTCTAACCAGATGTACAACTGACACAGCAGTTGGAACTGGTCTACCAAATCATTATCTTCACCAAGCTTACTGGTTCTATTTCCTCAACTCTTTCATTTCCTCATTACTGTGTTGTGTGCCTGTTCATATATGTGTTTGAAGACTTTGACTTAAGACTTTCTAAATTTCCTCAGTTCAATTTCTTCAGTCTGTTTGTCTTCATCCTGTGTTATCCTGTGATTACGCCTTCTGTACACACTTTCAATGGGCAATTCGTATCTAGGGGGAGAATCTTCATCGTCACTTTCATCAATATTATCAGTTTCAATAATTTCATTCTCTCTAGCCCTAGCAAGTTGTTCATCAAGAAATTCACCAAGTGGCACAGTAGTATCAAGCATAGAAGTAGTTTCATCATAAGTATCATGCATAGCAGAAGTGGTATCATCAATAACATGCGACATATCAGAATTAATAGCAGAAGCAGGTTTAGGTGTCGCAAGCTTACTCAAAACAGAAGGTGAATCAAGTGCATAGCTAGATGGCAGTTCCTTACCTCCCCTCGTAGTTGAGGGATAAATTTTTGTTTTAGCGTCTTTGAAGTTCTTCATAGTGACCAGTAGATATAAATCCCAAGTGACTCAAAGAATAGAGCTATGCTCCCCGGCAACGGCGCCAGAAAATAGTCTTGATAACCCACAAGTATAGGGGATCGCAACAGTTTTCGAGGGTAGAGTATTCAACCCAAATTTATTGATTCGACACAAGGGGAGCCAAAGAATATTCTCAAGTATTAGCAGTTGAGTTGTCAATTCAACCACACCTGGATAACTTAATATCTGCAGCAAAGTATTTAGTAGCAAAGTAATATGGAAGTAACGGTAACGGTAGCAAAAGTAATATTTTTGGGTTTTGTAGTGATTGTAACAGTAGCAACGGAAAAGTAAATAAACGAATAACAATATGTGAAAAGCTCGTAGGCATTGGATCGGTGATGGAGAATTATGCCGGATGCGGTTCATCATGTAACAGTCATAACATAGGGTGACACAGAACTAGCTCCAATTCATCAATGTAATGTAGGCATGTATTTCGAATATAGTCATACGTGCTTATGGAAAAGAACTTGCATGACATCTTTTGTCCTACCCTCCCATGGCAGCGGGGTCCTAGCGGAAACTAAGGGATATTAAGGCCTCCTTTTAATAGAGTACCGGATCAAAGCATTAACACATAGTGAATACATGAACACCTCAAACTATGGTCATCACCGGGAGTGGTCCCGATTATTGCCACTTCAGGGTTGCCGGATCATAACACATAGTAGGTGACAATAGACTTGCAAGATAGGATCAAGAACTCACATATATTCATGAAAACATAATAGGTTCAGATCTGAAATCATGGCACTCGGGCCCTAGTGACAAGCATTAAGCATAGCAAAGTCATAGCAACATCAATCTCAGAACATAGTGGGCACTAGGGATCAAACCCTAACAAAACTAGCTCGATTACATGATAAATCTCATCCAACCCATCACCGTCCAGCAAGCCTATGATGGAATTACTCATGCACGGCGGTGAGCATCATGAAATTGGTGATGGAGGATGGTTGATGATGACGATGGCGACGGATTCCCCTCTCCGGAGCCCCGAACGGACTCCAGATCAGCCCTCCTGAGAGAGTTTAGGGCTTGGCGGCGGCTACGTACCGTAAAACGCGATGAATCCTTCTCTTTGATTTTTTTCTCCCCGAACACGAATATATGGAGTTGGAGTTGAGGTCGGTGGAGCTCCAGGGGGCCCACGAGGCAGGGGGCGCGCCCAGGGGGGCTGGCGCGCCCCCACCCTCGTGGAAAGGGTGTGGGCCCCCTGGCCTTGATTCTTTCGCCAGTATTTTTTATTATTTCCAAAAATAATCTCCGTGAAGTTTTAGGTCGTTCCAAGAATTTTTGTTTCTGCACATAAATAACACCATGGCAATTCTGCTGAAAACAACGTCAGTCCGGGTTAGTTCCATTCAAATCATGCAAGTTAGAGTCCAAAACAAGGGCAAAAGTGTTTGGAAAAGTAGATACGACGGAGACGTATCAGTGCCCCAAGGGGGGGCACAACCCACCAGGGCGCGCCAAGGTGGGTTGTGCCCACCTCGGTGGCCTCCCGCACCCCCTCTTTGCACTATAAATTCCCAAATATTCCAAAACCCTTCGGGGTTACCCTAGATCAGAAGTTCCACCGCCGCAAGGTCTCTGTATCCGCGAAAACCAATCTAGACCCCGTTCCGTCACCCTGCTGGAGGGGGGAATCAACTCCGGTGGCCATCTTCATCATCCCGGCGGGCACCACGATGAGGAGGGAGTAGTCCACCCTCGGGGCTGAGGGTTTGTACCAGTAGCTATGTGTTTGATCTCTCTCTCTCTCTCTCATGATCTACATCATGGGCTTTGTTAATATAGTCGGATCATATGATGTTTCTCCCCTCTATATTCTTGTTATGATGAATTGAAGCTTTACCCTTCAAAGTTTTGTCTTGTCGGATTGAATATTCATAGATGAGAACACATGATATATGTCTTGCAATATGAATACTTGAGGTGACAACGAGGTATCATATTGATTCACTTGATATGTGTTATGGCATTCAACTCGCGGATTCCCGCGGTGATATTGGGGTAATCTATGCATAGGGGTTGATGCACGTTTTTCTCCGACAGAAACGTTGGGGTCTCTTTATAGTCCTTTGTGTGGATTGAGTATTATGAATATGAATTTGCTTTGGTGTTATTCTAGTATGAACTCTAGGATAGATCAAACGGGAAAAATAGCTTTGTGTTATTTTAGTTCGAACTCTTGAATAGACCGAACAGAAAGAATAGCTTTGAGGTAGTTTCGTGCCCTACAAACAATTCTTATCTTGTGTTCTCCGCTAATAGGAACTCGGGAGTGATTCTTTATTGCATTTTGAGGGATAATCATATGATCCAACTATGTTAGCATTGTTGAGAGGTTGCACTAGCGAAAGTACGGACCCTAGGCCTCATTTTCAAGCATTGCAACACCGTTTTTGTGCCCGTTTACTATTTGCTACCTTGCTGTTTTTATTTATTCAGATTATAAAAATATATTTCTACCATCCATATTACACTTTTATCACCATCTCTTTGCAACTAGTGCACCTATACAATTTGCCATTGTATTGGGTGTGTTGGGGACACAAGAGATTTCTTGTATTTGGTTGCAGGGTCGTTTGAGAGAGACCATCTTCATCCTACACCTCCCACGGATTGATAAACCTTAGGTCATCCACTTGAGGGAAAATTGCTACTGTCCTACAGAACTCCGCGCTTGGAGGCTCAACACGTGTCTACAAGAATAAAGTTGCGTAGTAGACATCAGTAGGTAACGTTTTCTGTCATGCATGTACATCCATGACGATTTTATGACAGAATCAAGATAGTGATACTTGTGTTGTCGTAGAATTGTTCCATGACATTATCACGGAAGTGTCCACTTCCATGACGATAAGTCGCGTGTCATAGAAATGCTTTCGTCAAGGGTGACCGACACGTGGCATCCACCGTAACGGGTCACCGTTAAGCTATTGGGTTTCGGTTTGGATCCGATAACCCGTTAACAGCCCGAACCAATGGTGATTTCCACGTGTAAAATTCTCATTCGCCGACGAACAACGTGTCGGCTCAACGTTGGGACAGATGTCAACCGTCCATTTGACAAGAATCGCCTATGAAACATTGACACCTGGGACGGCCCAATAGAGGCCCATATAGGTCTAAAAGCCAGCCCCGGAACAGGCCCACAAGATTTCGTCAGATCTAATGGGCCGGCCCGTTAACAGCCTAACATTTTCTGGACCAAATTATAGCCCACATCAGATACGGGCCGTTAAATGACTGTAATATTCTGGGCCCTAAATGACTGCATATTCTGGGCCCAGTTTACGGCCCATGTCGGATCCAACCCGTTAATCGCCTGCAATAGTTTGGGCCAAATTACGGTCCACACCTCATCCAGCCTATTAACTAACTTTTATTTCTTGGGCCAAATTACGGCCCATAACAGATACGGCCCTTTTAACAGCTACTGTGCCATTGGGCCCATTGGCGGCCTGATTTACTCTTCGGCCTCTTAATGGCCCATTTAACAGTTCAACCCGATACTAGTTTCGGCCTGTCAGCGGCCCTGTCTATATATGGGCCTCTTTCGGCCCGGTTTTACTTTCGACCATTTAAAGGCCCGAGTTGCACCTGGGCCTAATTATGGTCTGTAGTTACTTTCGGCCTCTTAATGGCCCGTAGTCTTCGTGGATACATTCTAGCCCAAACTGCCTATCGGCCCGTTAAAGGCCCTTGAGAGTGTTGGGCCTAATTTAGGCCCGTTATACATCTGGCCTGCTTCCCCCCGTCATGTAATTGGGTCAGCCAAGGCCCAAAAACATTTCAATCTGTTAAATGCCTATTTAATTTTCGGGCCCAATTAAGGCAAGTAGTTTACTCGGCCTTTTAAAGGCCCAAAACTAATAGTGGGCCAGATTAAGACTAGACCAAACTAATGGACCAAGATGGTTGTAGGCCCACGGTTTGGCCCGTACTATCAATTGGCGACCGACCAGTTTAAGTACAGAAATTATTATTTTATAAACCTAACCTATTAGCTCATTGCACATCGATCGAATATTACGACCTTTTCTCAGAGCAACGACAGCAGAAACAGCAAATAAATTACAACATCATGATGAAGAATAAACCTAGACTATACAATAAAGAAATTACAGCATATTACATCCCCTGGGCATCAAAATTCGCCGCCAGTGATAATAAAGGGCAACCAGACAGCAGATTACATATACTTGGCAGGTCGCCACTAATGGAAGTTAACAGGTGGACAAAATAATAAACAAAACCGACAGCACTTCAAGACAGTTCAAGAAAGGTTAGCCTGGCCCAGGAGCTGCAGCGCAAGCAGCTTAGCAACCTGATGAGACTATGCTTCTTTGGCGCTCATATCCACCAACTTAAGCTGCATAGCAACAATAAACGTCTTGTACTTACGGTTAATTTTGCATAGAGATTGGAGTTCCTGTCGGATTTGAGCGGAAGCATGTATTTCTGCTTGAATTTCAGACTGAAGAAGTCGAACAGATTCAGGCGGCGACTTCATCGAGCTTGTGTCACTGAGTACGTTTGACACTACATCAAGATGTGACTTCGTGGTTGTATCCCTACCCTCAAGATGTGTTGCCTTATCCTCTAGAATATGTGTTAGAGGGATAAACAATGGGTTCGTCTCACTGTCATTGTGGCAGTTCTTCCTAGCAGCAGTGTTGTCACCCTGAAAGAGAAACAAGTAGGTAGATAACAGGTTTTGCACGTATAAGCATGAGCGCTGTCAATTCATCTCATTTCTTTATCATAAATAAAGAGACACAGTTTAAAATAGCATTAACATAATAGGCATTGTTCATAGTTAAGACGACAGGAAATGGCATTGTGCAGGAGCGGCCAGCTTCACCAGACCACTGGATTACAGATCAAGAACACAAGCATAGATGTAGTTCTAAACAACGTATAAGCATGAATGGTGAGTGTACTGTCAATTTATACCATTTCAGATTGGTAAATAAAGAGACACGATTTAAATAACATTAATATAATATGGCATTGTTTATAGTTGAGACATAGCAAGATATGACATTGTGCTGTTGTTGGTAGTCTCACCACACCACTGGATTACAGACCAAGAACACAAGCATACACATAGTGCTAAAGAAGATAACTTTCTATGTTTAGTTTAATTTACATGGTACGAATAAGGAACTAGGTTGTACAACTAAAGGCTGAAATTGAGAAGGACAAACTTATGTTTATGTACTTCTACTTTATAAACTTTGAACAAGCAATTTGATGCAGACGACAAAAATAAACAACACTTGCACTCATAGCTATCCAAATATACACAACAAAGTTTGAAGGCTCGAGGAGGACAAACTTACATTAGTAGTGAAGACAGGCTCTATGAAGGCCTTGTCCATATTGATGGGGGGCGATTCAAGAAGTTTACCGCACACTCTTCTTCAAGAGTATTGCCTTTATTCTATATTTTGTTAAGAGTAAATATAGATGTGAAAATATAGGAACAAATGGCGATTATTTAACTTAAGATGCAAAGTACAAATGTAAATATAGCATACAGGCAGATGGCACTGACAAGAGCAGTGCGGAGCTAAACTTCTTCAGTAACATTGGTTTTATTCAATATTTTGGCAAGAGTAAATGTAGATCTGATGTGTCAAAAAATGGAGGACAAGGGAAAATAAGTTGCAAAGTGTACATGAATAACTAGCTGACAAATATAAGTACAGTGATGAAGGACAGCAGATACTTACAAGAACAATGCAGAACTAAATTTCTTCATAAGCATTGGGTTTATTCTGCATTAATTTAAGCATTAATATAGATCTGATAATTTGGAGCGAACAGTGGATAAGCAAGCTATAATGCACAATGATGTCACATAATCCACCAGGTATGAATGTAAGGACAGCGATAGGACAATAGGTACTCACAAGAGCAAAGCAGCGACCAGCATAGTTGTGATATCCTAGGTTTTGCGGCGCTGGTTCTATCGCCAATATACGTCGGGTGCTATGTGATTTCTCCGGCAGCACCACCTTTTTCAAGGACTTTGCTTGTACTCCTTTAGGTTCTGCAATCACCCTCTTCCTTTTGGATGTCTAAAACACAAGAATAGCATTTGAATGGAAAAATATGGTATGAAGACAAATGGAATAGGTGTTGATAATGGATGGGCATGGCATCTTCACATATATCATGAGTAAACTAAGCAGATGGCGGTGCAACGAAGCAAAATAAATGCAAGACACCTTATGCACTATATGTGCAACCAATAAAACCTTGCCAAATTAGAACAAGGACCTTATTGGGTGAACATGATAGGCCATCTGCCTTTGAATCCTTGAGCTCAGAATAGTCATTAGGATCATATTCTGAATACGAATCTATAGGTCGGGAGCATGTGGGTTTAATTGCGTCCACAATGGACCTCAATCCCTTGGTGCCAAGTTTGTTACCCATTGAACTGTTCCGCAATATTCTTCTGATGCACGCATTCTTATATTCATTGTGATTACATACAATATCTGTAAAGCATGAAAACACAAATAGTAGTGAGATTATCTTTGTAATGTAGAGGATATTGTAATATAATAGAGGATCCCTGTAACCCTTGTGTGCTATTATTGGATTCTGATGAGAGAGCCCATGTGTGTTGTAATATGGTGAGTAGATTAATATAATCGGGCACAACTACACAAAAAATAGGCTCCCTATTGAGAGCCCCAGATGTAAGGATAGTTGGCAGATGATAGGTTCATAATATACCGTATAGAAAGTTTATTACCAAACCATGATAACGAGAGCGCGGAGCCAGTAGGCAGATCATAGTGTAGATAATAGGGGTAGACCATAACCACCATAAATAAATCGGGAAAGCGGAACTGGCTGGAAAACACAGGGTTTTGCCCCTATTAATATGCAGCCTATCGATCACCTACATGCCAACTCTATTCATCTGAAATCGCACAATTGTTACTATCAGTTTAGTATATCAAAGACTGCGCGGCTCCCACTGTTTCCGGGGTATTATGGCAGACCAACTCGAAGTGCGAAATCATTTAGTAGAACTGGCCCAATAGAGCTGTCGACTGCAGATGTCCCTGCTCCCCTTCCTGACAAGGAACATACTATGCTTACTACAGAAGAACAGGAGAGGAACATGTTAAAGAATAGAAGGGGAAGCATATTATTGAGATTCTCCTTCTTTCTATACAATGTTGGTTGCCCACCCATGATGAATCAGAGCGCCCAAAGAAATGCAATTCCATGATGTCTCTCTATATGTGGGCACATGCATTTGAAAACTCAATTGGGAGCATTAGCTAACCAATTAAATGTGTGTATGTTAGCTAATGTCAGTATCATATCACATTCGTATTTGAAGAACCTTAGGACGTATGATTGGTGTGTTATTTAGCTTTAAAGGGTGGACAACTGCTAGTAGGACACAAAGCACCTACGCAGATCATAGTGTAGATATAATGGGAAAACCCTAAGCATCAGGAGTAAAATCAGGAAAGTGGCACTTGCTGGAATATATGTGCTAGTATTGCCGGTACGGCTAGAAAGGCTTCGGATACCAGCTCTCTTCAACTGAAGGTGCGGTATTGTTAATATCAGTGTAACTCTCAAAGGTGACACAACTCCCCGCATTTCCTTGCTAATCTTATAGGATTCAAGTCGGCAGGCCACTACAATTCCTATTCATATGTTTACAAAATCCTACGAATCAAAGAGGCCCGAAGAATTCAAAGTGACCATCACAACCGACCTTATAAACCTCTACACTGCAAATGTCCCTGCTCATCTTCACTACAAGGAACATATTGTACTACTATCATACTCCCTCCGTTCCAAAATATAAGTCTTTGTAGAGATTTCCACAATGGATCACATACAGATGTATACAGATACATTTTCGAGTGTAGATTCACTCATTTTGCTCCATATGTAGTCCATGATGGAATATATACAAAGACTTGTATTTAGGAACACAGAGAGTACTTATTAAAGAAGAACGGAAGAGGAACATGCTAAAGAAGAGCAAGCATATTTTGGATAATAAAATGTTTATTGCGCAGTGCCCACACATGATGAACCAGAGCGCATTAAGAATGGAACTCCATGCTGTCTCTCTATATGTGCTACACGTGCTTTTCAAAAGTAAAGTAGGAACATTAGCTGACCAATTAAACGTTATCTGTTTTAGTAATATCAGCATCATATCAGATTTTTATTTGAGCAACAAGTTTGGAATTTTGAGTGGCACGTTGTTTAGCTTGATGGATTCAGGAGCAGTGCTAAGCAGCTACGATCATGGTACTGAATATAAAGGCACGTCTACATGCAAGTCGCGTGACTTTTGTCATTTGGGCCAGTCGACCATTTCAGGCAGTTGGATGAAGATCCCACTGTTGGGGAACGTAGTATTTCACAAAAAAACCTACGATCACGCAAGATCTATCTAGGAGAAGCATAGCAACGAGCGGGGAGAGTGTGTCCACATACCCTCGTAGACCGAAAGCGTAAGTGTTTAGTAACGCGGTTGATGTAGTCGAACGTCTTCACGATTCAACCGATCCAAGCACCGAACATACGGCACCTCCGTGTTCAGCACACGTTCAGCTCGATGATGTCCCTCGAGCTCATGATCCAGTTGAGGCTGAGGGAGAGTTCCGTCAGCATGACGGCATGGCGTCGGTGATGATGATGTTACCAGCGCAGGGCTTCGCCTAACCACTACGATGATATGACCGAGGTGTGTAACTGTGGAGGGGGGCACCGCACGCGACTAAGAGAAGACTTGGTGTGTCTTTGGGGTGCCCCCTCCCACGTATATAAAGGGGGAGGAGAAGAGGCCGGCCCAAGGGGGGGCGCGCCAAGGGGGGAGTCCTACTTGGACTCTCGGTCCAAGTAGGATTCGCCCCCCCTTTCCTATTCCAACAAGGGGGAGAGAGGGAAGGAGGAAGAGGGGAGAAGGAAAGAGGGGGGCGCCGCCCCCTCCTAGTCCAATTTGGACCAGCCCATGGGGGGGCGTGCTGTCTCCCCTTGTGGCCATTCTCTCCTTTCCACTAAAGCCCAATAAGGCCCATAACTTCCCCGGGGGGTTCCGGTAACCTCCCGGTACTCCAATACTTATCCGATACTTCCCGAAGCCATTCCGGTGTCCAAATATAACCTTCCAATATATGAATCTTTACCTCTTGACCATTTCGAGACTCCTCGTCGTGCCCATGATCTCATCCGAAACTCCAAACAAACTTCGGTCATCAAATCACATAACTCATAATACAAATCGTCATCGAACGTTAAGCGTGCGGACCCTACGGGTTCGAGAACTATGTAGACATGGCCGAGACATATCTTCGGTTAATAACCAATAGTGGAACCTCGATGCTCATATTGGCTCCTACATATTCTACGAAGATCTTTATCGGTGAAACCGCATAACAACATATGTTGTTCCCTTTGTCATCGGTATGTTACTTGCCCGAGATTCGATCGTCGGTATCCTCATACCTAGTTCAATCTCATTACCGGCAAGTCTCTTTACTCGTTCCGTAATGCATCATCCCATAACTAACTCATTAGTCACATTGCTTGCAAGGCTCATAGTGATGTGCATTACCGAGAGGGCCCAGAGATACCTCTCCCATAGACGGAGTGACAAATCCTAATCTCGATCTATGCCAACTCAACAAACACCATCGGAGACACCTCTAGAGCATCTTTATAATCACCCAGTTATGTTGTGACGTTTGATAGCACACAAGGTGTTCCTCCGGTATTCGGGAGTTGCATAATCTCATAGTCAGAGGAACATGTATAAGTCATGAAGAAAGCAATAGCAATAAAACTAAACGATCATTATGCTAATCTAACGGATGGATCTTGTCCATCACATCATTCTCGAATGATGTGATCCCGTTCATCAAATGACAACACATGTCTATGGTCAGGAAACTTAACCATCTGTGATTAACGAGCTAGTCAAGTAGAGGCATACTAGGGACACTCTGTTTGTCTATGTATTCACACATGTACTAAGTTTCCGGTTAATACAATTCTAACATGAATAATAAACATTTATCAAGATATATAAGGAAATATAAAAAACAACTTTATTATTGCCTCTAGGGCATATTTCCTTCAGTCTCCCACTTGCACTAGAGTCAATAATCTAGATTACATAGTAATGATTCTAACACCCATGGAGTCTTGGTGTTGATCATGTTTTGCTCGTGAGAGAGGCTTAGTCAACGGGTCTGCAACATTCAGATCCGTATGTATCTTGCAAATCTCTATGTGTCCCTCCTTGAATTTATCGCGGATGGAATTGAAGCGTCTCTTGATGTGTTTGGTTCTCTTGTGAAATCTGGATTCCTTCGCCAAGGCAATTGCTCCAGTATTCTCACAAAAGATTTTCATTGGACCCGATGCACTAGGTATTACACCTAGATCGGATATGAACTTCATCCAGACTCCTTCATTTGCTGCTTTTGAAGCAGCTATGTACTCCGCTTCACACGTAGATCCCGCTACGACGCTCTATTTGGAACTGCACCAACTGACAGCTCCACTATTCAATATAAATATGTATCCGGTTTGTGACTTAGAGTCATCCGTATCAGTGTTAAAGCTTGCATCAACGTAACCATTTACGACGAGCTCTTTGTCACCTCCATAAATGAGAAACATATCCTTAGTCCTTTTCAGGTATTTCAGGATGTTCTTGACCGATGTCCAGTGATCCACTCCTGGATTACTTTGGTACCTCCCTGCTAAACTAATAGCAAGGCACACATCAAGTCTGGTACACAGCATTGCATACATGATAGAACCTATGGCTGAGGCATAGGGAATGACTTTCATTTTCTCTCTATCTTCTGCAGTGGTCGGGCATTGAGTTTGACTCAACTTCGCACCTTGTAACACAGGAAAGAACGCTTTCTTTAACTGATCCATTTTGAACTTCTTCAAAACTTTATCAAGGTATGCGCTTTATGAAAGTCCTATTAAGCGTATTGATCTATCTCTATAGATTTTGATGCCAAATATATAAGCAGCTTCACCGAGGTCTTTCACTGAAAAATTCTTATTCAAGTATCCTTTATGCTATCCAGAAATTCTATATCATTTCCGATCAACAATATGTCATCTACATATAATATCAGAAATGCTACAGAACTCCCACTCACTTTCTTGTAAATACAAGCTTCTCGAAAAGTCCTTATAAAACCATATGCTTTGATCACACTATCAAAGCGTATATTCTAACTCCGAGAGGCTTGCACCAGTCCATAAATGGATCGCTGGAGCTTGCACACTTTTTTAGGACCTTTAGGATCGACAAAACCTTCTGGTTGCATCATATACAACTCTTCTTTAAGATATCCATTAAGGAATGCAGTTTTGACATCCATTTGCCAAATTTCATAATCATAATATGCGGCAATTGCTAACATGATTCGGACTGACTTAAGCATTGCTACGGGTGAGAAGGTCTCATCGTAGTCGACTCCTTGAACTTGTCGAAAACCTTCCGCGACAAGTCGAGCTTTATAGACAGTAACATTACCGTCACCGTCAATCTTCTTCTTGAAGATCCATTTATTGTCTATGGCTTGCCGATCATCGGGCAAGTCAACCAAAGTCCATACTTTGTTCTCATACATGGATCCCATCTCAGATTTCATGGCCTCAAGCCATTTCACGAAATCTGGGCTCACCATCGCTTCCTCATAGTTCGTAGGTTCGTCATGGTCAAGTAACATGACCTCTAGAACAGGATTACCGTACCACTTTGGTGCGGATCTTACTCTGGTTGACCTACGAGTTTCGGTAGTAACTTGATCTGAAGTTTCATGATCATCATCATTAGTTTCCTCACTTATTGGTGTAGGAATCACTGGAACTGATTTCTGTGATGAACTACTTTCCAATTCGGGAGCAGGTACAATTACCGCATCAAGTTCTACTTTCCTCCCACTCACTTCTTTTGAGAGATACTCCTTCTCTAGAAAGGATCCATTCTTAGCAACGAATATCTTGCCTTCGGATCTGCGATAGAAGGTCTACCCAACAGTCTCCTTTGGGTATCCTATGAAGACACATTTCTCCGATTTGGGTTCGAGCTTATCAGGTTGAAGCTTTTTCACATAAGCATCGCAGCCCCAAACTTTAAGAAACGACAGCTTGGGTTTCATGCCAAACCAAAGTTCATACGGTGTCATCTCAACGGATTTACATGGTGCCCTATTTAACGTGAATGCAGCCATCTCTAAAGCATAACCCCAACTCGATAGTAGTAAATCAGTAAGAGACATCATAGATCGCACCATATCTAATAAAGTACTGTTACGACGTTCGGATACACCATTACGCTGTGGTGTTCCAGGTGGCATGAGTTGCGAAACTATTCCACATTTTTCCAAATGAAGACCAAACTCATAACTCAAATATTCACCTCCACGATCAGATCGTAGAAACTTTATTTTCTTGTTATGATGATTTTCCACTTCACTCTGAAATTCTTTGAACTTTTCAAATGTCTCAGACTTATGTTTCATTAAGTAGATATACCCATATCTGCTCAAATCATTTGTGAAGGTCAGAAAATAACAATACCTGTCGTGAGCCTCAACACTCATTGGACCGCATACATCAGTATGTATTATTTCCAACAAGTCTGTTGCTCGCTCCATCATTCCGGAGAACGGAGTTTTAGTCATCTTGCCCATGAGGCTTGGTTCGCAAGCATCAAGTGATTCATAATTAAGTGATTCCAAAAGTCCATCAGCATGGAGTTTCTTCATGCGTTTAACACCAATATGACATAAATGGCAGTGCCACAAATGAGTTGCACTATCATTATTAACCTTGCATCTTTTGGCTTCAATATTATGTATATGTGTATCACTATAATCGAGATTCAACAAAAATAGACCACTCATCAAGGGTGCATGACCATAAAAGATATTACTCATATAAATAGAACAACCATTATTCTCTGATTTAAATGAATAACCGTCTCGCATCAAACAAGATCCAGGTGTAATGTTCATGCTTAACGCTGGCACCAAATAACAATTATTCAGGTGTAAAACTAATCCCAAAGGTAGATGTAGAGGTAGAGTGTCGACGGCAATCACATCCACTTTGGAACCATTTCCCACGCGCATCATCACCTCATCCTTAGCCAATCTTCGTTTAATCCGTAGCCCCTATTTGGAGTTGCAAATATGAGCAACAGAACCAGTATCAAATACCCATGCGCTACTACGAGCATTAGTAAGGTACACATCAATAACATGTATATAAAATATACCTTTCACTTTGCCATCCTTCTTATCCACCAGATACTTGGGGCATTTTCGCTTCCAGTGACCAGTCTCTTTGCAGTAGAAGCACTCAGTCTCAGGCTTAGGTCCAGATTTGGGCTTCTTCACTTGAGCAGCAACTTGCTTGCCATTCTTCTTGAAGTTCCCCTTCTTCCCTTTGCCCTTTTTATTGAAACTAGTGGTCTTGTTAACCATCAACACTTGATGCTCCTTCTTGATTTCTACCTCCGCAGCCTTTAGCATCGCGAAGAGCTCGGGAATTGTCTTATCCATCCGTTGCATATTATAGTTAATCACGAAGCTTTTGTAGCTTGGCGGCAGTGATTGAAGAACTCTGTCAATGACACTATCATCAGGAAGATTAACTCCCAGTTGAGTCAAGTGCTTGTGGTACCCAGACATTCTTAGTATATGTTCACTGACAGAACTATTCTCCTCCATCTTGCAACAATAGAACTTATTGGAGACTTCATATCTCTCAATCCGGGCATTTGCTTGAAATATTAACTTCAACTCCTGGAACATCTCATATGCTCCATGACATTCAAAACGTCATTGAAGTCCCGATTCTAAGCCGTAAAGCATGGCACACTGAACTATCGAGTAGTCATCAGCTTTGCTCTGTCAGATGTTCATAATGTCCGGTGTTGCTCCTGCGGCGGGTCTTGCACCTTGCGGTGCTTCCAGGACGTAATTCTTCTATGCAGCAATGAGGATAATCCTCAAGTTATGGACCCAGCCCGTATAGTTGCTACCATCATCTTTCAACTTAGCTTTCTCTAGGAACACATTAGAATTCAAAGGAACGGTAGCACCGGTCGTTGATCTACAACAACATAGACATGCAAAATACTATCAGGTACTAAGTTCATGATAAATTAAAGTTCAATCAATCATATTTCTTAAGAACTCCCACTTAGATAGACATCCCTCTAGTCATCTAAATGATCATGTGATCCATATCAACTAAACCATATCCGATCATCACGTGAGATGGAGTAGTTTTCACTGGTGAACATCACTATGTTGATCATATCTACTATATGATTCACGTTCGATCTTTCGATCTCAGTGTTCCGAGGCCATATCTGCATATGCTAGGCTCGTCAAGTTTAACCCGAGTATTCTGCATGTGCAAAACTGGCTTGCACCCGTTGTATGTGAACGTAGAGCTTATCACACCTGATCATCACGTGGTGTCTCGGCACGATCAACTGTAGCAACGGTGCATACTCAGGGAGACCACTTATACCTTGAAATTTAGTGAGGGATCATCTTATAATGCTACCACCGCACTATGCAAAATAAGATGCATAAAAGATAAACATCACATGCAATCAAAATATGTGACATGATATGGCCATCATCATCTTGTGCCTTTGATCTCCATCTCCAAAGCACCGTCATGATCTCCATCGTCATCGGCTTGACACCTTGATCTCCATCAAAGCATCATTGTCGTCTCGCCAACTTTTGCTTCTACGACTATCGCTACCGCTTAGTGATAAAATAAAGCAATTACATGGCAATTGCATTTCATACAATAAAGCGACAACCATAAGGCTCCTTCCAGTTGCCGATAACGGTTACAAAACATGATCATCTCGTACAACAATTTATATCTCATCACGTCTTGACCATATCATATCACAACAAGCCCTGCAAAAACAAGTTAGACGTCCTCTACTTTGTTGTTGCAAGTTTTACGTGGCTGCTACGAGCTTCTAGCAAGAATCGTTCTTACCTACGCATCAAAGCCACAACAATTTTTCGTTAAGTGTGTTGTTTTAACCTTCACCAAGGACCGGGCGTAGTCAAACTCGATTCAACTAAAGTTGGAGAAACTGACACCCGCTAGCCACCTGTGTGCGATGCACGTCGGTAGAACCAGTCTCATGAACGTGGTCATGTAATGTCGGTCCGGACCGCTTCATCCAACAATACCGCCGAATCAAAGTAAGACGTTGCTGATAAGCAGTATGACTATTATCGCCCACAACTCTTTGTGTTCTACTCGTGCATATAACATCTACGCATAGACCTGGCTCGGATGCCACTGTTAGGGAATGTAGTATTTCAAAAAAAATCCTACGATCACGCAAGATCTATCTAGGAGAAGCATAGCAACGAGCGGGAAGAGTGTGTCCACGTACCCTCATAGACCAAAAGTGGAAGCATTTAGTAACGCAGTTGATGTAGTCGAACGTCTTCACGATTCAACCGATCCAAGCACCGAACGTACGGCACCTCCATGTTCAGCACACTTTCAGGTCGATGACGTCCCTCGAGCTCTTGATCCAGTTGAGGCCGAGGGAGAGCTCCGTCAGCACGACGGTGTGGCGACGATGATGATGATGTTACCGGCACAGGGCTTCGCCTAAGCACTACGACGATATGACCGAGGTGTGTAACTGTGGAGGAGGGCACCGCACACGGCTAAGAGAAGACTTGGTGTGTCTTTGGGGTGCCCCCTCCCACGTATATAAAGGGGGGAGGAGAGGAGGCCGGCCCAAGGGGGCGCGCCAAGGGGGGAAGTCCTACTTGGACTCCCGGTCCAAGTAGGATTCCTATTCCAACAAGGGGGAGAGAGGGAAGGAGGAAGAGGGGAGAAGAAAAGAGGGGGGCGTCCCCCCTCCTAGTCCAATTTGGACCAGCCCATGGGGGGGCGTGCTGCCTCCCCTCGTGTCCCTTCTCTCCTTTCCACTAAAGCCCAATAAGGCCCATTACTTCCCCGGGGTGTTCCGGTAACCTCCCGGTACTCCGAAACTTATCCGATACTTCCCGAAACCATTCCGGTGTCCGAATATAACCTTCCAATATTTGAATCTTTACCTCTCGACCACTTCGAGACTCCTCGTCATGAACGTTAAGCATGCAGGCCCTACGGGTTCGAGAACTATGTAGACATGATCGAGACTTATCTCTAGTCAGTAACCAATAGCGGAACTTGGATGCTCATATTGGCTTCTACATATTCTACAAAGATCTTTATCGGTCAAAGCGCATAACAACATACGTTGTTCCCTTTGTCATCGGTATGTTACTTGCTTGAGATTCGATCGTCGGTATCCTCATACCTAGTTCAATCTTATTACCCGCAAGTCTCTTTACTCGTTCCGTAATGCATCATCCCACAACTAACTCATTAGTCACATTGCTTGCAAGGCTTATAGTGATGTGCATTACCGAGAGGGCCCAGAGATACCTCTCTGTTACTCGGAGTGACAAATCTTAATCTCGATCTATGCCAACTCAACAAACACCATCGGAGACACCTGTAGAGCATCTTTATAATCACCCAGTTACGTTGTGACGTTTGACAGCACACAAGGTGTTCCTTTGGTATTCGGGAGTTGCATAATCTCACAGTCAGAGGAACATGTATAAGTCATGAAGAAAGCAATCGCAATAAATCTAAACGATCATTATGCTACGCTAATGGATGGGTCTTGTCCATCACATCAATCTCTAATGATGTGATCCCATTCGTCAAATGACAACAGATGTCTATGGTCAGGAAACTTAACCATCTTTGATTAATGAGCTAGTCAAGTAGAGGCATACTAGGGACACTCTGTTTGTCTATGTATTCACACATGTACTAAGTTTCCGGTTAATACAATTCTAGCATGAATAATAAACATTTATCATGATATATAAGGAAATATAAATAACAACTTTATTATTGCCTCTAGGGTATATTTTTGTCACCCACGTCTCCTAACCCTTCTTCTTCCTCGTCTCTGATTCTTCCCATACAGAACACCGCACAAGCCGCCGGTCGAACCACCGGCCCCGACCCCCCCCCCCCGCCCTCCCTTGAACAGCCCCCACCGCATGTGTTCCTCTGCCACCCCCACTCCCGCCCTCACCCGTGTCGAGTTTTCTTCGTTCTGCCAGGCCCCACCACTGCCCCCCACAACCACCGCCCCCACAACCACCATCCCCACTCGAGCCCCTTCCTTCGCACTGGCGAACTCTAGCGAGCTCTAAAAAGTTGACTGACCCAATTTTGAAATTTAGTCTACTGTCATTTAACTAGTGTGGAATATAAAAGGGGAAAACCATAAGCATTGCGAGTATAGTGTTGAGCGTGCCATGGCGGATCTGAAGGTGCAAACTGGACAAAGGCAACTTCGCAACCAATGTTTGCTTTCAACTAACAATTAAGTGATGGACAAGAAATCAGAGTAAAGCAATGGCGATCTATTTTCTTGATGCGATAAATAAGTTGAGCAGATACGAAAGAGTACCGCCTCTGGTGCGGCGCCATGTATGCATCTCCTGAGAATTTGACGGTGCTGCGGTAGCGATGGCTGTCAGCGGCGTGGAAGCAGATCTTGGAGGGTAGACGGTGGCGGCAGGGGAAATATCCCAGCACGGTGGACGAGACGGTCGTAGGAGCGGCACCGGCAAGGTGGATGACGGCGGGGATGAAGCGAGAGGACGGGATGCAAGGATCCCGGTCTGAAGCCGTGGATGAGAGAGGTCGATCTCTTGCAATGGGCGACGGCGCCGGGGTATCAGCTCCGGCATGGTGGAGGAGGACGGCGGTGGATGATACGTCTCCAACGTATCTATAATTTTTGATTGTTCCATGCTATTATATTATCCATCTAGGATGTTTTATATGCATTTATAAGCTATTTTATATGATTTTTGGGACTAACTTATTAACCTAGAGCCCAGTGCCAGTTTCCGTTTTTCCTTGTTTTTGAGTATCGCAGAAAAGGAAAACCAAACAGAGTCCAATTTACCTGAAAATTCACGGAGATTATTTTTGGACCAGAAGAAGCCCACGGAGTATTGGAGATGGACCAGAAGAGTCCCGAGGCACCCACGAGGGTGGGGGGCGCGCCCTACCCCCCTGGGCGTGCCCCCCTACCTCGTGGCCGCCTCGTGGACCCTCCTGACTTGTTCCCGACGCCAACACCTCTCGCCTCATGGATCAACGAGGAGAGCACGAGGCAGGGGGCGCCCCCACTCCCCTGGGTGCGCCCTCCACCCTCGTGGGCCCCTCATGGCTCCCCTTACCGACTTCTTTCGCCTATATATTCCCATATACCCTAAAACCTTCGGAAAACAGAATAGGTCGGGAGTTCCGCCGCCGCAAGCCTCTGTAGCCACCAAAAACCAATCGGGACCCTGTTCCGGCACCCTGCTGGACGGGGGATCCCTCACCGGTCGCCATCTTCATCGTCCCAGCGCTCTCCATGATGGGGAGGGAGTAGTTCACCCTCGGGGCTGAGGGTATGTACCAGTAGCTATGGGTTTGATCTCTCTCTCTCTCTCTCGTGTTCTTGATTCGACACGATCTTGATGTATCACAAGCTTTGCTATTATAGTTGGATCTTATGATGTTTCTCCCCCTCTACTCTCTTGTAATGGATTGAGTTTTCCCTTTGAAGTTAGCTTATCGGATTGAGTCTTTAAGGATTTGAGAACACTTGATGTATGTCTTGCATGTGCTTATCTGTGGTGACAATGGGATATTCACGTGATCTACTTGATGTATGTTTTGGTGATCAACTTGCGGGTTCAGTGACCTTGTGAACTTATGCATAGGGGTTGGCACACATTTTCTTCTTGACTCTCCGATATAAACTTTGGGGAACTCTTTGAAGTTCTATTTGTTGGTTGAATAGATGAATCTGAGATTGTGTGATGCATATCGTATAATCATACCCACGGATACTTGAGGTGACATTGGAGTATCTAGGTGACATTAGGGTTTTGGTTGATTTGTGTCTTAAGGTGTTATTCTAGTACGAACTCTAGGATAGATCGAACGGAAAGAATAGCTTCGTGTTATTTTACTATGGACTCTTGAATAGATTGATCAGAAAGGATAACTTTGAGGTGGTTTCGTACCATACAATAATCTCTTCGTTTGTTCTCCGCTATTAGTGACTTTGGAATGACTCTTTGTTGCATCTTGAGGGATAGTTATACGATCCAATTATGTTATTATTGTTGAGAGAACTTGCACTAGTGAAAGTATGAACCCTATGCCTTGTTTCAATGCATTGCAATGCCGTTTGTGCTCACTTTTACCACTTGCTACCTTGCTATTTTTATATTTTCATATTACAAAAACCTATATCTACCATCCATATTGCACTTGTATCACCATCTCTTCGCCGAACTAGTGCACCTATACAATTTACCATTGTATTGGGTGTGTTGGGGACACAAGAGACTCTTTGTTATTTGGTTGCAGGGTTGCTTGAGAGAGACCATCTTCATCATACGCCACCCATGGATTGATAAACCTTAGGTCACCCACTTGAGGAAAATTTGCTACTGTCCTACAAACCTCTACACTTGGAGGCCCAACAACGTCTACAAGAAGAAGGTTGCGTAGTAGACATCAGTGGATGGGGTAGCGGACGGAGGAGGCTGGAGTGGAGAGGGTGTTTTGGCGCCCACGGAGTACGAATGGGGAAATGGAGGGAGAGAGGAAGGGGGGTACCATGTCTTCAGGGCGCGCTTGTCTCAAATGCGAGGAAATTTACAAACTTAGCCCCCGTTTAAAATTTCCTACACCACAGCAAGATTAGTCAGTTGGGGATAGGACGGTAATCTCGCATACACCGAATATTTGACGACGAGAGTTTGTTTTGGCACCCATCGTGTATGAATCAGGGAGGGAGTCGATTTCGGCCGAGGAGACACTGTGTTTTGGCGCCCACCATGTATCAATCCGGGTGAGAGGCGGTTATGTCATGTTTGAGTGAAATTACAAACCTACCCCTATCGAAACCTATAGAAATCGAGCCGATAGGCTTTGCGTGTCAGGGATAGGCAGTAATTTCCATCTCGCAGATTTTGGTTTCGGGCGGTTACTACGACTTTCCCCGCTTCATTCAAATTTTTGCAGAGCAAGAGTGCACATTTACCGTGCCAACTCAATTCGAATCCAGTTTGTATTCTATATTTGTTCGGGCAGGATCCATTTTCGATTGGAATACAATTCTATATACATCATTTTTTTAATATACTTTCAAAAGCACAACATCCTTTATACATAAATATGGTTTACAAATGGCATGATCTCAGATTCATAAGGCTGTATCCATCTTAATTTGGATTTTCAAATATTTGAAACCACTTTATGTTGAAATCCAATGTATGCATTCCTCGCTAACCGTCTTCAATTAATGTGTGTTTCATGCATTTTTTTACTTCTCAAACATGTATAATGTGTTTCACACACGCAACATATAGTGTAATCCTGTTTAGACATTAATTGCATATAAACCATGCATTGTCTCTAATTAAAGAATCTATGGATCACTAATATTGATAAACTATATAACATTACACGTCTCCCCAAATTCAAATGAATATATATGTTTGATACACCAATTTTTGTTATGATATTATCGATGTCGTGATCTCTAGTTTAAATATTTGAATCCCCTTTAATCCAGATATTCGTCTCATATAGCTATCACTCATGCTTATATAGGAGTATCTCTCTAGACCTATACGCGTTATCGTCTCTTGGGTATCTGTTGTGCTACCTGTATGTCGACAATGATCTTTTATCTTCATAACACACTGACGGTACTCTCTCCCTCGACCTTCATCACTCTATCTCTCTCTCTATGTATATCTCGCTCCCTGCTATGTGTCTCTAACTATGATTCTCTATGTGAAATCTCTTTCTCTCACACAAACACAAACTTCATCTCCTGGGGTCTCATTTCTCTCTACTATTCCCCTGTGTGCCACTCGCACACCCCCTCTCACACAGAGATGTCTTTCGCTCCTTAGGTATGAGAAGCTACGACTCTTCCTCTTAAATTTCTCTTTCTCACACACAAACACAAACTCTGTCTCCCAGGGTCTCATATGTCTCCACCATTCTCTTGTATGTCACTCACACACACTCTCTCTCTCCCTAGAGATATCTTGTGTTCCCTGATATGTCTCTCTAGCTATCACTCGTTGTGAAATATCTTTCTCTCTCGCAGACACAAAACTCCGTCTCTCGGGATCTCACTTCTCTCTGATATTTGTTTGTATGTGACACACATGCACCCTCTCTCTATCTCTCTCACACCCACACACATAACTCAGCCTTCTGATCCACTTGACTCCTATCTCTAACACACACACACTAGCTAGCATCTTTATCTTTCTATTTATCTGGTTCTTCATCAACCTTCTTTCTCGCCCTCACTCTTGCTTCCTATCACGCACACTATATATGTTTCTCTCTTCATGCAGTCATGTGCCCTCTTTTTATCTTTCTCTCACACACACATAACTTCACCCTCTGAACCACTCGGTGGTCATCTCCAACACTCAAACTAGCCGATGTCCCACTAGCTAGCATCTCTCTCTCTCTGTATCTATCTGTAGTTTCTCCGTCAACATTTCTTTCTCGCACGCACTCTTGCTTCCTATCACGCACACTATATATGTCTCTCCATACATGCATCTATAGGTTGACCTCTTTTGCACAATCGTTGTGTTTCGCTCCCTCTGCGCGCCATAGATGCATGCTCCAGCCCACGCCACTATCTCTTAAACACAAAACCCATGCTCAATTATCAGGCCTTCTTCCCTCCACTCTCACATGCATGCAGATTGTCATACCGATCCGTCTCTCCCATGTCGTTGATCTTATGAATTATGTCTTCTTTCTTTTATCTCGATCATGCGCGCGCGCACACACACATCCCATGTATACATGTATACCTCTCGCACATGCACGTTCAAGTTCTCCTATGTCTCCATACGTAGTTAATTACCCTCAGCCCTAACCCCACATCGAATCATTATCTTCTTGTGTGCACATAACTTCCACCTGGATGGGTAAAACACACACTCACACTTAACAATCTCCTTCTAGCTACCCCCCTCTCTCACTCTTCCCCTATATCCCCGAAGCCAATAAGACCATCCCTTCGTTTAATTCCCCCCTACATGCACCATCAATATATAGTAGTCTTCCTCGGTGTCTCTCGAACAAACACGTTCTCTCGATGTCGACTCCTCTCACGCGCACACGCCTTCTCTTCCCTCTCTACGGGCCTTTTCTCTCTCGCACCCCCTCGTTGGTGGCCTCTGCCATACACATCACCTCTCTACGATGAAGCCACACACACTTAAATTACTTTCGCCATCGAGAACTCCGCGTCACACGCGCGCGCGCGCAAGCGCGCATGCACCCACCCACCCACCCACACACACACACACTAAGACTCCATCTCACACACACATGCTCTAGGCGGAGCATTTGTTCCTACCACCCTTCATCCAACCTTACCCGTATGATAAAAAATCACCTTAATTTACTTCTATAACATGGACAAATTCCACTTTACTTTAGTAGTTAGCAAACTTATCATCTCTACTCTTCTAAAAAATCGAGTTGGTGATGATGGTGTGCCTGCCATCTTGTAATATAGACCGCCCGATCTATATCTGACGGATAGAAAGCAAACTATGACAATTTTACAAAAGATACCCGCACCTCTCTCGATATTTACAGATAAGGCCTTACCTTGTTCATCCTTATCTCCCACAACCTCATTGCTGAGCAATTAAAAAACGAAGTCTCTGGAACAATCTAGCATGGTGGCCGCTGCCGCCTGCCGGCGTCGTCCATCCCCATGCCTCCGCCCAGTCCGACCACCAGTCACCACCACGCTCCACTCCTCCTCACCTTATCTCTCATCTTTCATTTTTTGATGAAATTCTCGAGATACCATTTTTCCGATAAAATTCTTGAGATATCATTAGTTTTTACACATGGGATTACTCCTGCATGGGTCAATCACAACATGTGTTTTGTAAAAAAATGCATCTTGATGTTCCGTGCAATGCACGGGCATCTTGCTAGTAATTATATAACGCAAATCACGAGCAGGAAGTGACATTTTTTACACAACCACGTTAACATGGCCACGTAAATCACTAGCTAAAGTGTAATACCATTATACTTATATCCCGATGCAAAAGGTTGAGTACATGTCCGAAGAGTAGAGTCGCACACGCGCACTCTGTCTCTCAGAATCTCAGACAGACACCAGTTACGTGACGCCCCCTTAAGCAGACTCGTATGTCACAATTTGTGCAACCGCGGGTACACGTGATGGTGTGCATTTATTTAAGCTGGACGACGAACCCAAATAGTAGCTGCATTCATTCCCCTCCCGCCGCCTCTTCTCTGGTCGCCGTCACCCGATAGCCATGGCCCGACCGAAGGTAACGACATACGCCATACTCCCGTCAGAGCGGCGCTTTAATCGGGAGGCGGTGCGAAGCCCGGATCACAGCCTGCCTGCCTCCGGAGTCCGGACTAGCCGGAGCCAGACGAGGAGGCGTTGGACGCGGAGCAGCACGCGGAGCCGGAGGAGGAGAACGACGACGCGGGCGAAGCGGAGCCGGAAGAGGACGATGATTTCCATTATACTCAGACTTAAAGGGCTTTGAGTTTCACGCCACATTTATTTCATAGAGATAAGAGAAAGGAAATTTTAGTGGTCATGCATGCATCTTTTTGTGCTAGCACTCCTATATAAGGGTTGACCGGTCGCTTCCTGCGGACGTGCGCGGGCGGTGGAAGAGGAAGGAGAAGGGAAGAGGGCTGTGGAGTAACGTTTTTACCACAATTTCTTAGGAAACTGAGTGCAATAATTGAGTAGTTTTGCAAACTACCAGTACTACACCTGAAACGGTTCAAAACCAATACCACCACCACGCCCGCGTCTGACCGCCCTGGCCAACCCAATCAACCTCCCTTGCCGGTGTGCGCTTCCGGCGTGAAACGGTCAGCGTCGCCCTAGAGCGTCAGTGCCGCATTAATGCCCGGCCAGAGCGGAGGCGACCTCTCGCTGGCGTCGGCTTTGAAGTAGCGCGACGGCCGAGAGAGCGTCTCTTCCCAGTGCACGCGACTGCTCCGCGTCGAGGCTGGCCATAGTATGGATGAGTCTCCATCGTGGGGGAGCCACACTAATTGCAATGATATGGACTCCCGTTGCCCACAGTTATGGATCGTTCCATCTATGAAGAACACGTGGGACTGGAACTACGAGACGGACTTGTACCCAGGAGTGGACGTACGAACCTGAGTAATGTAGAGCAGTAAGTGAAGTATAAAGGCACAAATAGTAGGAACATGCGTGGCATATAGGCATTTGTCTATTACTACCACTAAATGTTGTACGTGCAATGCACGGTGATGTTATGATGTACGTGCCTAAGTACTCTACTACTACTATATTAATTGGAGGCACATATTAGGTTTTATATTTGTTTACGTGTATGCCCCGAGACCTTCCAACTAGACGTGTCTTTCTCTCCGTGTCGCACTTTGTATCAGTCATACCACTAGTACTACTACGTGTGGTCTCCGACCCAGAAGTGGAAACACTCTACCACGCTGTTCATGTCCCACTGCTTTCGCTGACGTGTGGGACATCTAGCATGTGCCGTGTTTGGCACTCCTTCGTCGTAAGAGTTGAAATGCTAGCATTCATCAAAAATAAAAAATAAATATAAATCAGCAATGATACTATACCACGCGGTTTCCTTGCTCCTCGATATCGGAAAGAATACTTATGTTCGCCGACATGTGGGACGTCGACCATCCTAGCCCACTTGCCATGCACGGAGAACTCCAAGGGAGAATCACCCAGGTTGTCGTGCCGCAGTAATAATGACTAATGAGTCATCAAATCACAGGCCCAACCTTTCCCACTATGAAGTTGCTCGGACGAAGGAACCATCATGACTTCATTGAATTCCGCTTCTTGAAGAAAACTACTGTACCAGTAGTACTGCTAGCTACAGTAATTACTCCAGCAGAGGCCTCCTTTGGTTCATAGGATAGGAATTTTATAGGAATATGAAAATTATAGGAAGTGAGATGACATGCATCTCAATTCCTATAGAGAAAGAGATGCCATTTGATGCATAGGATAGGAATTTTTCCATTGAGTCTAGGCTAATGTACTGGTAATTTGCTCTAAAAACTACAGTAGTAACTAGTACTGGTACATGCTCGTAATTAATTAAACAAACATATGGGCGACACAGACACACACACTAACTACTAGTACTACTACTTCTCACATGCTGGCCAGACGCCGTCGTTCTCCTTCCCGGCTTTGTCCGCGACACCCCACCGTGCTTGGATCTCCGCCGACCTCTCCGCAGCAGCGCGTGCGTCCTCTTCTTTCTTGCGGTAGCGGGCCTCTCTTTTCTTGAGTGCTTTCTAACTTTTCCGCTCCCTCGGTGCGGCTTTGGCCGCCTCTTGCTCTACCAGCCATTCGGCCTTGGCAGCTTCAAATTCCGCCCACGTAGGTGTGAGGTCGCGAGCGGCGTTGAACTCAGCACGGCGGGATGCCATCTCTTCCCTACCATTTTGTGTGTGGTCGTGGGCAGTGAGGAACTCGGCGCGGCGGGATGCAATCGCTTCCTTACCGGTTAGTGTGCGGCGCGGTGGCATGAACAACGCTTGGTGAGAGCTCTGGGGTGGAGTGGCCGGATAACCGTATAGTGCATTGGTTTGTCAAGAGCTCAAGGATAGAAGACGGAGGAAATTTGGATTCCCCTTCAATCATGGTCATTTATTACCGAGTAAAATGCATTGGCGGTCATCGAACTTGTCTTGATAGCTCACTTTGATCATTGTATATGAGATATGGTGATTATACGGTCACTGGCTCAGTGTATAGCTCCGTATTTGTCTGGTTGACCAGTCCAACAGGTTGCATGCGCCTCATCAGCTCGTGTTCTTTATCTATGTATCTATGCGGGCCAACCTGTCAGTGGAGAAAGAAATAAAAACCAAAATTATGCGTATGTGAGGAATCAAACCACGGACTCGTCGCTGCAATGCACACTCGTCAGCCAAATGAAAATGAAATACTGTGTGTTAAATGCACAAACCAATTTGTTTATATTATACATGATGCACACATTAGGGCACACCGTCCATAGAGGCAAGTAGCATGTACGCGTGCAGACACTCACGCTCACGCTGTCAAACCATGCTAATGCATGCACGTCGCCCTCTCAATCAAAGTCCTGCTCGTGGTGCAACGCAAACGGCGAGCCCGTCACCTGCACGCCCCGGCGGTGCCTGACATTACTATGTAGACGTTTGCTGGCGGCCTCCGCGAACACCGAGCATGTATTCACCTGGCTCAACACCAACGGTCATACTTGTGCTTGGGCGCCGAGCTGCTCGACATTAGCCATGGCTCTGCACACGACGCGATGACGTGACTCGGCGCCTTGCTCATGTATATCATCCATCACAACGACAATCTATAAAACAGCCTAGCTAGAGAGGGTACTATGGTACCTATATATGTATCATGAGCGACCGATCATAGTGCCACTGCACACACGAGTGTGTGTCTGATCGATTCGTCCATTATTCGTAAGTTATGTATGGTTGTGTGGTGTCTAATGGTGGTCGTCGAAGGATAGCTGGCAACAAGAGCGGTTGCATGGACGCCTGGTTGTCAATACGTGCCGCATACTCTACAAAGGCTCGTCATCCATGAGTTCACATTTTACCACCACGCCAACGTCTGACCGCCCAGGCCTACCGAAACCCCTTCCATCGCTAGCGCACGCTTCCCGCCTGAAACGGTCACCGTCTCTCCAGAACGTCAATGCCGCATTCACGTGACTTAACTGCAGGTGCAGTTGGTGTGTCACTGACATGCGGGCTAGATGCTTGTTGGGGCCACATGTCAGTGACCCAACTGCACCTGCAGTTAAGTCACTGAAGCAGCGTCCGCATTCATGCCCGATGCGACCTCTCACTCGCGACGGCATTGTAGCAGCGCGACGGCCGAGAGAGCACCACCCGCACGGCATCCCGGTGCAAGCGACCGCTCCGCATTAATGACACCCCGGCCATCCTTCCGTCCTCCACCCACATTAATGACACGCGGCTGCCGACGAACCTACTCTGGCGCCAGCCATCCATCCGTCTGCCGCGGCTCATTGCCATTCGCCCGCTATATTAACTTGAGCCCCAGCTCCTAGCCATAGCCAAAGACCCACACTCATTCTCCTCCGGTCCCTTCCTTCTATCGGCACCACTCCAACCATGGCCTCCTGGCGCTCCAAAGCTCTCTTGGACGTACTGTCGCAGGAGCAGACGAAGGACATCGGTGGCTCCCCTCCGGGCATGCTCCAAAGCTCTCTTGCACGTACTGTCGCAGGAGCAGACGAAGGAAATCGCCGGCTCCCCCTGTCGGTGTCAAAACCGGCGGATCTCGGGTAGGGGGTCCCAAACTGTGCGTCTAAGGCGGATGGTAACAGGAGGCGGGGGACACGATGATTACCCAGGTTCGGGCCCTCTCGATGGAGGTAATACCCTACTTCCTGCTTGATTGAACTTGATGATATGAGTATTACAAGAGTTGATCTACCACGAGATCGTAGAGGCTAAACCCTAGAAGCTAGCCTATGGTATGATTGTTGTCGTCCTACGGACTAAACCCTCCGGTTTATATAGACACCGGAGGGGGCTAGGGTTACACAAAGTCCGTTACAAGGGAGGAGATCTACACATCCGTATTGCCAAGCTTGCCTTCCACGCCAAGGAGAGTCCCATCCGGACACGGGATGAAGTCTTCAATCTTGTATCTTCATAGTCCAACAGTCCGGCTAAAGTATAGAGTCCGGCTGTCCGAGGACCCCCTAATCCAGGACTCCCTCAGTAGCCCCTGAACCAGGCTTCAATGACGATGAGTCCGACGCGCAGATTGTCTTCGGCATTGCAAGGCGAGTTCCTCCTCCGAATATTCCATAGAAGATTTTGAACACAAGGATAGTGTCCGGCTCTGCAAAACAAATTCCACATACCACCGTAGAGGGAATAATATTTCCACAAATCTAATCTGCTAACAGCTTTTCATAACGTGACGTACTGCCGTGATCTGGTCATGACGAACCGTTTTTCCGAGCCTGCCACTGCACGTGTTGCGAGGCGGTTTTATTGGCACGTCTTGTCGAAGCAGAGGTCGTGTTCCTTTTTTCACGGGATTCTCATCAATACGGGCGTGGGTAACCCCATCGTGCCTGCTGGTATGACTCCTCGATTTTAGGCAAGTTCCAAATGGCCACGCGGAGGACGCTTGATATTCACCCTCTTTATAAAGGGGCCAAGGCCTGTCCTTTTCTTCTCGCACTTAATCGAATCCTTCCCCCACCTCGAGTTCCAACACCCAAGGCGCACGCTAGGTGCTTCGGACCTTCAATCATGTCCGGATCCAACCTTCAAGGTCGGTGGATGCCTTCCTCTGTCATAGAGGAGGACATCAAGAAGCTAAGAGAAGCCAGGTATCTGACCGCCGAAATCTCGCACAGGCTGCCTGCTCGAGGGCAGGTCATTCCCACTCCCGAGCCTAACGACAGCGTCGTATTCGTCTCCCACTTCCTCCGAGGGCTAGGCTTTAGTCTGGATCCCTTTGTTAGAGGGCTCATGTTCTACTACGGGCTCGATTTCCATGATCTGGCTCCGGATTCCATCCTTCACATCTCGTCGTTCATCGTCGTGTGTGAAGCCTCCCTCCGCATTACCCCACACTTCGGCTTATGGCTCAAGACCTTCAATGTAAAGCCAAAGATGATTGAGGGGCGACACGCAGAGTGCGGAGGCGCCATAATAAACAAAGGCGCCGATGCTCCATGGCCAAAGGGTTCCTTCCCGGAGACATCCAAATTATGGCAGCGGGAGTGGTTTTACATCACAGCTCCCCGAGGTACTAAGTGGGTTGCCGCCCCTACCTTCCGCTCGGGCCCCCCGCCACAACTGGCGTCATGGGTCAACAAGGGGCTGGACTGGGGGCCAGTAAATGATGTGCCGACATTGCATAGTTGCATCCGAGATCTCCTCGAGAGAGATGTCAGCCTTCTCAAGGTAATACAAGTCATGCTAGTTCGTCGAGTCCTGCCTTGCAACCTCGACCTCTCCGTATGTGGGAGTTCAACCCGGAATTACCGCGAACTATTCGGCACTTCTTCGGCATGACACACGAAGAGATGTATGGATTGTTCTTCGGATCACAAATAGAGTGTCCGGACACCACCGAGGATGCGGGCTGAGCTGCAATCGTCCAGATACCCAAGTAAGTAATCCTTCGGCCGAACATGTTGTCTCTTTATTTATCACAACGTCATTCTGAAAAGTCGCTCTTTGACCAGGACTGGGTAAAAAAGGCGAAGATGATCAGGTGTTCGGCCCCCCTTCCCGAAGGCTCAACGGACCCAGTACTGGCCAGAATGCTTGAGCTCGCGCCTTATCAAGCGCCATCAAGGGAAGAATAAAGAAACCGAAAGCAGGCCTCACTCATTATTCATCCAAACCGGGGGAACTAGTGCCTCCGTGAAGGAGGATAACCGGGGAGAAGAATCTAAAATTCCCTCTCCCCAAGGAAGGAAGAGGGTCGCCTCTGAAGACTTGGAAACAATGGTTTCCAAACAAGGGAAGAAATCTTTGTCAGGGGCCCTACCTCGGAGGGTATCCTTACCGCACAGTGCCCGCAAGGGGATCAGCCCTCCACCGAGCTGTAAGTAAACAAAA
Organism: Triticum aestivum; assembly: GCF_018294505.1. Classification (NCBI taxonomy): domain Eukaryota; kingdom Viridiplantae; phylum Streptophyta; class Magnoliopsida; order Poales; family Poaceae; genus Triticum; species Triticum aestivum. Next base: position 400,934,307 of record NC_057805.1, read on the forward strand.
GTACTCTATAGTAAATATATCCTGCTTCATTTCTGAGAACAATAACCGAGACGTATATCTTGTAGTTCGGATCGTAGCCCTTCTCGACAGAGTTCGTCTTCGGGGGATCTTCTTCCGGAGAGGAAGGAGAGCGAAACACCTCCCCATGCCTCTCCGCCTCATGAGGCGGGCGACCCAGAGGAGTCGTCATAGAGGATTTCTCCTGATCCGCCAAGGCCAGAAGGTAACCCTTCGGCCACCCGAAGTCCGGGGTATTCGGCTCCTGAGGGGAGCAACAGAAAGAGTCCGGGACTGTCCGGTGCACGACCAGATGCACTGATGAATCTTCTGGAGCAAGCGGCTATCTCAGAGGCGCACCGTACGCTAATGGGTACGGTGGTTGAGAGGATTTCATCCGCCGAAAGCGGGTTGCATGAAGCTTTTATGAGCCCGCTGAGAGGCTTTGAGGTACGCAAAGTAATATATTTTTTGACGGTACCGCACATGCTAGGTGTGCCCTATGCAGATAGTAGCCCCTGAGACTCTGGTTGCTGTCGAAAGAGACGGCAAATAGACGATCATAGTCCCAGGTAATAACCGTGCTGCTTTCATGTGCAGGTGGCTGAAGGTCCGGTGGCTAGCCGGACTGGTGAGTTTGCCAAACTGAAGCGGCAACTTGATGCGGCAGATGCCGACATCGTGCTTGTAAACAAGCGGCCTGACGAGGCACAGGGTATGTATTCTCCCATGGTCAACATTTATTAAGAGGAGCATAATGCTAGTATCTATAATATGTTGTGACTGCAGATGGAGCTGCCGCCGTGGAGACCCTTCGGGAGGAACTTGCCCGAGCCAAGGAACAAGTCAGGAGGAGTGATGCGGCCGCCCAAAAGGCGGTTGAAGAGTTATAAGCCGAACAGGCTGCGCATTGCGAGAGCAAAGAGAAAATAGCCAAGATGGTTGTTGGGCTGAAAGACGCCGCCGACCATTATGAGCTTGTTGAAAAGGAAAGTCGAACGAAGACGGCGGACCTGGAGAAAGCCACGGTAGCAGCCAAGGAAGCCCGCTCTAAAATCAGAGCTGCGAAGGAGCAGCTGCGTCAAGCCGGAGATATCACGGCTGGGAAGCCCTTTTTGTTGCGGACGAAGTTCGGAGATCCTAAATATGCCCGTCTGGATCAATTATGGAGTTCTGTGGACGCGTACCTGGATTTGGCAGCAAGTGTTGCTGATGCGACCAAGTTTTTCGAAGATAAAAAAGATCACGAAGTGGAAAAGTTGTTTTGGTCGCAGTTCAATGCTCCGGCGCGTCCGCTGCTATTGAATGAGCAAATGGCCGAGTGGGCCGAGCTCCATAGGTTGTCCGGGCTTGCCATGAGGTCTGTTGTGGATCATCTTTGGCCGGAAGGACCAAAGCCGAACAGGTATTTTAGCTTAGTGCAACGATTCCTTGGTGTTGTGCCACATAACGACGCTATGAAGAGGTCGGCGTGCATAGAGGGTGCGCGGATGGCTCTTGCCCGTGTCAAGACATACTGGGCAGAGATGGAGGCCACCGCTATTGCAACCCAGAGTTCGACCGTAGGTCGGGTGTCGGCCGAGCACTATTTTGAAGAAGTCCTAGAAGGCGCTCGTTTAATAGAGGCTCAGTGCTTGAAGAGTATCATGTTCTAGTGACATGTATCCCAATTATAAGAACAATGTTATTTGAATTATAAAGGCTATCGTCGGTGTCAAAACCGGCGGATCTCGGGTAGGGGGTCTCGAACTGTGCGTCTAAGGCGGATGGTAACAGGAGGCGGGGGACACGATGTTTACCCAGGTTCGGGCCCTCTCGATGGAGGTAATACCCTACTTCCTGCTTGATTGATCTTGATGATATGAGTATTACAAGAGTTGATCTACCATGAGATCGTAGAGGCTAAACCCTAGAGCTAGCCTATGGTATGATTATTTTTGTCCTACGGACTAAACCCTCCGGCTTATATAGACATCGGAGGGGGCTAGGGTTACACAGAGTCGGTTACAAGGGAGGAGATCTAGATATCCGTATTGCCAAGCTTGCCTTCCACGCCAAGGAGAGTCCCATCCGGACACGGGACGAAGTCTTCAATCTTGTATCTTCATAGTCCAACAGTCTGGCCAAAGGATATAGTCCGGCTGTCCGAGGACCCCTTAATCCAGGACTCCCTCAGTAGCCCCTGAACCAGGCTTCAATGACGACGAGTCCGGCGCGCAGATTGTCTTCGGCATTGCAAGGCGGGTTCCTCCTCCGAATACTCCATAGAAGATTTTGAACACAAGGATAGTGTCCGGCTCTGCAAAACAAATTCCACATACCACCGTAGAGAGAATAATATTTCCGCAAATCTAATCTGCCGACGCATTTTGCAGCATGACATCACACCACGGCCCGGTAATTTTTCGAACCGTTTTTCACAACCAGCCACTGCACCTATCGCGAGGCGGTTTCCTTGGCACTTCTTGTCGAAGCAGAGATCGTGTCCCCTTATCGCGGGATTCTCCTCAATACGGGTGTGGGTAACCCAATCGCGCCATCAATTACGGCGCTTGGGGAATAAGAGGTTTTACCGGGTGAGTGGGGAGGCGCATCGCCTCTTCCGCCCTTATAAAGGGACAAGGATTCACTCTTTTCACCCACGCCTTCTTCCCGATTCATTCCCTTGTGCTCAAGCTCCAGCGCCCAAGCATTCATCTTCTCTGCCCACAAAAGGTCTTCCGAAGATGTCCGGATCCGGAGCAGGAGGCAAATGGATGGCCTATACCGTCCGAGAGAAGGATATCAAAAAAGCTTCGGGAGGCCGGGCACCAGGCCAAGAAAATCAGCCACCGTCTCCCGACGGCGGGACAGATCGTCCCTACTCTGGAACCCCATGAGAGGGTTGTATTCCTCCCTCACTTTGTCCGCGGGCTAGGGTTTCCCCTCCACCCGTTCGTTCGTGGCATCATGTATTATTATGGGATCGATCTTCACGATCTGTCCCCTAATTCCTTCCTCAACATCTCGACATTCATTGTCGTGTGCGAGGCTTTTCGACGCATTTCGCCGCACTTCGGTTTATGGCTGAAGATTTTTAATGTGAAGCCCAAGGTGGTGGGCGGCGAGCATGCCGAGTGCGGGGGCGCTATGGTGAGCAAGATGCCCAACGTCATATGGCCAACGGGAACCTTTAACGATTCTGTCAAGGAGTGGCAACAGTAGTGGTTTTATATCACTGAGCCGCGCGGCAAGGAATGGGCCGCCTCACCCGAGTTTCGATCCGGTGCCCCCCTGCGGCTTACATCCTGGGATAAGAAAGGCCTGGACTGGTCCTCGTCCGACGAACTGTCGGTGCTCCAGACGCGCGTTGAGGAGATGGGAGACAAGAACATTGAACTTGTCAATGTGGTCCAGGTGATGTTAGTTCGCCGGATCTTGCCTTGTCAGCACCGGACCTGCAATTTATGGGAATTTGATCCGGCCAGGCACCAGACCTTGCGAGAGCTTTTCGGCTCCTCGCACAAGGACATTTGGAAGGTGCTTTTCAAGTCCAGCAAATCATGGCCGGACTCCGCCGAGGACCGCGGGTACCAACTGTCCTGCCATGCAAGTTCGGTAAGTCATCAAAACTTTTTATCCGCGTAACCCAAGGGAAGCGCTTAACGCGTTTTATACAACTCTCCCAAGGGTGGACGAAGAAGGCAGAGCGGATCCATTGTCCGGCCTCGCTGCCCGAAAAACCGGACATCCCACTTCTGACGAAGATGCTGGTCCCGACGCCTTACAAGGTGCCAAAGAAGACGACCGAGAAGGAGGCCAAAAAGACCCGGGGCGGCCTTCGTCGCCGCGGCACTTCGGACACAATATCCGAAGGCTCCAATGCCCATTCTGCCTCCGAAGAGGACGAGGAGGAGGAGGAGGAGGAAGATGAATCCCCTACGGGGGGAGAAAGGAGAGGACGGCCTCCGCACACTTGGAGGACGAGCTGCCCAAAAGGGGAAAGGCTCCTCTTCCGGAGGAGTCCACTGCCGCCGCCGACAGTGGCCCGGCATGGGATCCCAGGGCCCAGCCCCTGGTGAACTCGTAAGTATATAGAATCCGAGTATGTTTTAGGCGTCCGGACTCATCGTGGCTTAGTATTTTATACTAAGCCATGTTTTTTGTAGTCCGGCGAGGTCCCGTACCAAACAATCCTCATCAGAGGACTTGCTGAGCTCAAATGCTATGGAGAGCGGGACGCCCCCAAAGGCCCCTTCCTCCAAACAGGTGCATAACACCGAGGCTTCATCCCAGAAGGACCCCGGCCAAGGTGGAAAGGAAAAAACCGTGAAGGCGGCGCCTGGAGGTCAAACCTCAGGGGCCGGACACGTGGGGGAAAAGATTCCCATGGGGGCTGACGGCGGGGGCGATCCTGAGTTCGGCTCCCAGCCGGATGCGATTCCAGAGACCTATACGGCTCCAGAATCAAGCAGGCAGCCTCCTTCGGCTGGAGGGGGCGTGCCTGTTCCATCGGCGACCTCTGTCTATCCAGAAGTGTCAGATGCTTTGTTGGTGGCGTTGAAAGACGCCTCCATCGTTGATGAACACCGTGCCCTTATGGGTGCGGTGATTGAGAAGATTCAGTCAACTAAGAGTGGACTGAACGAAGCCTGTATCAGCCTTATAAGAGGCTTTGAGGTATGTTTTATGGGTTGTCGAAGAGTGTCATAGTATAGATAGTAGCCCCTGATACACTGTTCGGTGAAAGAAAGAACCAGACAGGGGATCGAATTGATGATCACAGGAAGACTCATTGAATGATATTGATTTCTCTTTTGTTACAAGTAGGCGTCTATAGCGGCTGCTGCCTCTCATACTGCGGAGATCTCCGGACTGAATCAAAGTCTGGAGCAGGCCATAGAAGAACTTGGCCAATTCAGAATGCAGTTGAGACATAAACAAGGTATGCACAAGCTTTGCTCGCATTTATTGCGAAATAAACTTTCAGTATGAAATAAGCTGCATAATTTGTGCTAGGGGTTATGACCGAAGTCGAGGCCCTCAAAAGGGAAGTTGCCGAGGCTGAGAAAAAGGCGGCCACAGAGTGGACTCTTCGTGAGAAACACGAGGCCAGATTTATTAAAGCTGAGCAGGAGCTGCAAGAGGCCGTATGGAAATACGAGACCTTGGAGCAAAATTTAACAGAGAAAGAATCCGAACTCACCAAGGCGCGTCAGGCCACGAGCGACGCCCGGGGGGAAACCCAAAGCGCCCTGCAGGGGATCCAAGAGGCGAGAAAGATCGCGGCGGGTAAGGCTTTTTCCATGTAAAGCAATTATTTGAAGTGGAAAACTATGTTTCTGATTTTGAATCTGGATTTCTCAGGGGTATTTGTCGAGCTACCTCGCAGCATATCAGATGCCGCCCAATTCTACCGAGCCGAAGAAAGGAACACCGCAGATAAGCTCTTCTGGTCGCAGTATTTGGCGCCGAATTATCCGGTGCCTTTTGCCGATCAACTGAAACAGCTGATCGAACTGCATAAGGCGGCGGAACTAGCCATGAAAGATCTGGTTATCCAGCTATGGCCTGCCGAGCCGATTCCCAGCAGCTACTTCGGGCTCGTGAAGCGGTTTATAAGCGCTTGCCCTCGACTTGACGTCATCAAGCAGTCGGTCTGTATAGAAGGTGCGCGAATGGCCTTCGCCCGCGCAAAGGTGCACTAGGGGAAGATGGATGCCGAAAAGCTGATGACCGAAGGACCGCCAGAGGGGAAGGAGCACCGCAAGCCCGAATTATATTATGAGAGTGTCCTGAAAGGATCCTTCCTTGCAGCGGAGCTACGCACCAAGGACATTATATTTCCATGAATGCCAATCATGTTGTCCTTTGTAATGTTTGAACAAGGTCGTTTATTTGTCGCCTGTTACATAAAAGTTTACCCTCCTGTGTGGCCGTTTTATATGTTAAACCTGAGAGTTGGCCAGTCGTTGGCTTCTGCCTCCACGTAAGAAGTACGGGGGTGTTCGGGATAAACATGAGCACTCTTTATCCCAGTTTTGGGTCCTTCAAAGGAGGTGCTCAGCACAATGAACCAGGCAATCAGACTATAGGGCTTTTTCACTCTCACTTAGCCATAGGAGCTTTAGTATGGCAGGCGCAGCCCCTGGTGTTCGGAAGACCGTACTAGGGGCTCTATAAGCACCTGATCGGAGAAAAAACCGATCCATCGCACGCCGCGTTGGTTATGGCATTATGCGGGAGAAATCCTTAAAGATTTTGTGACCTCTCGAACAGCTGACAAGCTCTCGCCGTATCATGACAGTCAGTTTTCGGCTTTCTCTACTGAGGTGCTCGTCCGGAAGAACCGGGACACAATCGCAGTAGTTCTCCCAGTGCTACCTTAGCCGATATAACGGAACGTAAGGTACCAAAACATGGGAGCCGGGCAAACCCAACTATTGACCCAAGACATGATTCGGAGCTGATACATATAATGCTATAGGTTCGGGGTGCCGAACTTCCATGAAGGTGTTCGGACTTTATTGCCGTGTTACGGGTAAAACGAAGCCCCTGGCATATTTTAAGGCATATCGCTGTGTACGGATGCCACTTGACAAAATGATTTCAATAAGAAATAATAGCAGGTAAACGTCATATGAATCCACATGTTGTATTTGAATAGTACATCTATGCGTATGGGTACAAGTAATGTGATAAAAAAAGGAATATGATAGCCGAACCTGCTGAGACCAGGGGGAAGAGGCTGAGTGCGGATCCATAATATAGCCGGACGGTCACTGCGGGGAATGTCTAAGGATTCCCTTACGCGTTCAAGTTGCCTCCGTGTAGCCCCTCCTGGTCGGCGCAAAGGTGAACCTGCGAAGGAAATGTAAGAAATATTTACGTGCCGGAGGGCGGTTGAACCGCTGAGTTCGGCCTGTCCTGGCCTACGCCGGAGTGTTTAGTTGAGCTCTCGACGAGCCGGGCTATCCTTCCGCGAAGTAGTTCGGAGTCTCTTGACGGTGTCCGGGAGCCTGGACGTCGACTCAAGGTTCGGCTGCAAGGCGCTACTCGTTGTTTCTGCTGCTAAGGCAGTGGTGTATTTGTTGGTGCCGAGGGAAGGTTCGGCCTTGCCATGAACCGTGATGACACCACGTGGACCGGGCATCTTGAGCTTATGGTAGGCATAATGTGGCACCGCGTTGAATCAAGCAAACGCGGTTCGTCCGAGCAATGCTTGATAATCACTGCGGAAAGGGACGGTTTCGAAGATTAACTCTTCGATACGGTAATTTTCTGGTGATCCGAAGACTACCTCAAGGGCAATGGAGCCTGTACAGCGAACCTTCTCACCTGGTATAATGCCTCTGAAAGTGGCTTTAGTGGGTTTGATCGCCGAATGATCGATGACCATCTTGCGCACTGTGTCCTGGTAAAGCAGATTTAGACTGCTACCGCCGTCCATAAGGACTCGAGTGAGGTGGAACCCGTCTATTATTGGGTCGAGGACTAGTGCGGCTGGATTGCCCTGATTGGCGTTAACCGGACAATCCGTGTGGTTGAAGGTGACCGGCCCTAGTTTATATTGTGGGACGACTAGTTCCGTTGAGTCGCCATCCCTAAGGATGCATATCCGGTCCAAGTTGGTAATTTGGGTGGTGTTTACCACATTCACCGATTGAATATGCGGGGGAAATTTCTTTTGCCCTCCTGTGTTCGGTGGTCTGGGCTCTTCGTCGCTATCGTCGCTTTGAGACCCCCCTTCGTCTTTGGCGCCTGCCCTGCCGACTTGTTTGAAGACCCAGCATTCTCTGTTGGTATGGGTGGCTGGCGTTTCTGGGGTGCCATGAATTTGGCATTGGCGATCGAGTATACGGTCCAGACTGGATGGACCCGGATTTTTATTTGTGGGTGGCCCTTTCCGCTGACCGGACTTTGAGCCCCTGAACCCGGCATTAATTGCCGTATTTTCGGTGTTTTCACCATATTTGCGGCGCTTGTGTTTGTTGCGTCGTGGTTTGCCGTTGCTATCCCTGGCTTCTGATATGCCAGGTTTGCTTGCTGTATTGGTACTACGAGCCAACCAGCTATCTTCGCCCGCACAAAAGCGGGTCATAAGTGTCGTGAGGGCTGACATGGATTTTGGCTTCTCTTGGCCGAGGTGCCGGGCGAGCCATTCGTCACGGATATTATGCTTAAATGCCGCTAAGGCCTCTGCATCCGGACAGTCGACTATTTGGTTCTTCTTGGTTAGGAACCGGGTCCAGAATTTCCTGGCCGATTCCCCTGGCTGCTGAGTTATATGACTTAAATCGTCAGCATCCGGCGGTCGCACATAAGTGCCCTGGAAATTGTCCAGGAATGCCTCTGCCAGGCTCTCCCAACTTCCGATGGAGTTTGCCGGCAAGCTATTGAGCCAATGCTGAGCCGACCCTTTGAGTTTTAGCGGGAGATACTTGATGGCATGTAGGTCATCCCCGCGGGCCATGTGAATGTGGAGGAAGAAGTCTTCTATCCATACCACGGGGTCTGTAGTACCATCGTATGATTCAATGTTTACGGGTTTAAACCCTTCTGGGAATTCGTGATCCATTACTTCATCAGTGAAGCATAGGGGGTGTGTGGCGCCTCTGTGCCGGGCTATATCACGACACAGTTCATACAAGTCTTGTCTGCCGTGTTCGGCTCGGCCGGATTTGCTTTTAGTGTATCCGGCGTGACGATCATCGTCACGTGTTGGTGCGCGCCCCCGTGATCCGTAGATCGATCTTGCATGTTTTGCCTTGTTTTCCAATACATCTCGCAGGTCCCGTGTGTTGCCCCGGGCCATGGTATTTTTGTTTGATTGGCGGCGGGGTGCGGGCTGGACTTCGGGCTGAAATGCCTCTCTGTCTCGGCCACGAGGTGGCCGATCAGCCGCATCATACGCTGGTGATGTAGGTTTCAATGCTTCCTCCTCGAGGTGAGGTAGCAACCTGCGCTTTGGATAACTCTTGGTTGGGCGCTCGAGTTCGTATTCCTCAGCTGCCAGGACTTCGGTCCATCTATCCGCTAGTAGATCTTGATCAGCTCGAAGCTGTTGTTGCTTTTTCTTCAGGCTATTTGCTATGGCTATAAGCCGGCGCTTGAAGCGCTCCTGCTCGACGGGATCCTCAGGCACGATAAATTCTTCGTCGCCGAGGCTCACCTCGTCTTCGGAGAGAGGCATGTAATTGTCATCCTCCGTTTCTCCATCTGCTGCCTGTTCTGGAGGGCTAGCTTGTTCATCCTCCCGCTCTAAATCTGGCTGGAGGGGATTGTCGTCGACTTCGGCACTATCCAGAGTGTTATTGTCTCTTGTGCCGATATCACTACTTTTGCTATGGTGGGACTTAGAGCAGCGCCGCTGACGTTGATGCTTGGGTTGCTTCTTGGAGGGGTCATCCTCCGCTGTCTTATCGCCATCGCCTTCTTTGGGGGTATCCACCATGTATATATCATATGATGAGGTGGCGGTCCAGCGCCCTGTGGGCGGTGGTTCTTGTTCGTCTCCTGCATCGTCGTCTATGCCGTTGATGTCTTCGGAGTCGAAGTCGAGCATGTCGGTTAGATCGTCGATAGTGGCTACTAAGTGGGTGGTGGGTGGGGAGCGAATTTTTTCGTCGTCCGCATCCCATTCTAGCTGGACATAGTTCGGCCAAGGTTCTCCTGACAAGGAGAGAGACCTTAATGAATTTAGCACATCGCCAAAAGGCGAGTGCTGAAAGATATCCGCGGAGGTGAACTCCATGATCGGTGCCCAATCGGATTTGATAGGCACGGACGCAGGCGGCTCGGAGCCCGTGGCCGGGGACGAATCCAATGGTTCGGCAACACGGCTCTCATAAGGGGTGAAGTTAGTATTCGGCTCTATCGCCACTGAGAGTGCGGCCTCCATAGCGGGTTCTATCAACCCGTCCTAGGATGGCGCAATTTGTTCCGGATTGAGGGCCGGAGTAGTTGCAGGTGTGATCTCCCGAACACTGTCCGACGGCAGAGTTACATCATGCTCGTCGTGATTGTGCGGCGCACCCGACATGGGTTCGAATCCGTCGAAGATCAAGTCTCCGCGGATGTCGGTGGTATAGTTCAAGTTTCCGAACCTGACCTGATGGCCAGGGGCGTAGCTCTCGATCTGCTCTAGATGGCCAAGTGAGTTGGCCCGCAGTGTGAAGCCGCCGAATACAAAGATTTGTCCGGGGAGGAAAACCTCACCCTGGATCGCATCGTTGCCGATGATTGAAGGAGCCATCAAGCCTTATGGTGACGGCACAGTGGAACTCTCAATGAAAGCACCAATGTCGGTGTCAAAACCGGCGGATCTCGGGTAGGGGGTCCCGAACTGTGCGTCTAAGGCGGATGGTAACAGGAGGCGGGGGACACGATGTTTACCCAGGTTCGGGCCCTCTCGATGGAGGTAATACCCTACTTCCTGCTTGATTGATCTTGATGATATGAGTATTACAAGAGTTGATCTACCACGAAATCGTAGAGGCTAAACCCTAGAAGCTAGCCTATGGTATGATTATTGTTGTCCTACGGACTAAACCCTCCGGATTATATAGACATCGGAGGGGGCTAGGGTTACACAGAGTCGGTTACAAGGGAGGAGATCTACATATCCGTATTGCCAAGCTTGCCTTCCACGCCAAGGAGAGTGCCATTCGGACACGGGACGAAGTCTTCAATCTTGTATCTTCATAGTCCAACAGTCCGGCCAAAGGATATAGTCCGGCTGTCCGAGGACCCCTTAATCCAGGACTCCCTCAGCTATGTTTACACTTTTGCCTGAAAGTATTATTATGCCTCCTGTGCGGTCGTTTATGTATATATATATATAACCTGAAAGTTTGTAGTCGTCGGCTTCAGCCCCCACGCATATAATGCGGGGTGTTCGCAAAAGCGCGTCTTCACACTTGATCCAACGTCTTGGTCCATTAAGGAGGTGGTAGCGCGGCGAACGAGGCAATCGGACTATATTGCTTTAACACTTTCACTTAACCATAGGAGTTTGAAAGTGGGGCTACTATATAGCCCCTGGTATTTCCGCGGCTATCCGAATACGGTGCGCGTACGTACATGACCGGGGAAACCGGTCCTTCGTTAATGCGGAGGAATCCCGAAGATTCCAATAAGTCATCGAGTGGTTGACCAGTCTCACGCTTTATCATGACAGTCAGTTTTCGGCTTTCTCTACTGAGGTGCTCATCCGGATGAACCAGGGCACAATCGCAGTAGTTCTCCCGGTGCCACCTTAGCCGATAGAGCGGAACGTAAGGTAGCAAAACGCGGGACCCGGGCAAACCCAACATTTGACCAAAGACATGATTCGGAGCTGATGCATATAAGGCCAAACTCGCGACGCCGAACACTCCCTAAGGTATTCGGTCTTTATAACATATACCGGGCTGAGTAACGCCTTTGATAATGAACCCCGAGTGTCCAGGTACGTGCATTATTCTGATGTGGCGAAATGCCAATAATGTCAGCATCCCTCTCGGTTATACTGAGTATCCGGAGGATGTGAAGCAACAAGAGACGGTAAAAAAGGTTTACACAGGGTCTTAATCTAAAAAGAAACCTTTGAGCGGGGCCCTACTGCACGTCTGCGCCTGTGTCTCCGTGTGCCGTATCCTGGAAGGGTGTAGCACGATTATCATCTGTAAAAGAGAAGAACTTAGGTGAAAGTTGTCGTGCGAAAAATTGGTTATTCTTAATAAACCATTAAAATTCAAGATGAGTAAGGTCAAGCCGAACGGTAGTCCTTTTTACATGCGGGAAGCCCCGCGTACCGCCTATAGGGGTATATCCGTCAAACCAAACTTAGGTTTATCTAAGCTGTTACAGCTAGTGATGCGCCGGACTCGTCTAGCCGTGTCCGCGGTCTTGACGACCGATCATTTATTCTGGTTGGAGAGGTTGTTTAGTGTTCGGCTGCTAAAGCCGCCACACCTTCTTCCGCGCGTAAGGAACGCTCAACATTTCCGCTAACTGTAATGATGCCACGTGGATCGGGCATCTTAAGCTTAAGAGAAGCGTAATGCGGTACTGCATTAAAACGAGCGAAAGCTCTTCTTCCGAGTAGTGTTTGATAGCTGCTTCGGAATGGAGCGATGTCGAAGGTTAATTTTTCACTTCGGAAGTTGTCGGGAGAATCGAATACAACCTCTAGTACTAGAGAGCCCGTACAGTGGGCCTCTGGGCCAGGTATTACTCCTTTAATGGTAGTATTGCTTTGGCTGATTCTTGTCGGGTCTATCCCCATTTTGCGGGTTGTGTCCTGATATATCAGATTAAGACTACTGCCGCCGTCCATGAGGACGTGGGTGAGATGGTATCCGTCGATAATTGGGTCTAACACCAAGGCAACCAGTCCTCCGTGCCGGATACTCGTCAGATGATCCCTGCGATCAAAAGTGATCGGGCAGGCCGACCAAGGGTTGAACTTAGGGGAGACGGGCTCTACGGCGCATAAGTCTTGGAGTGCATGTTTGCTCCATCTTTTTGTTACGTGAATCATGTTCACTGTTTTGACCTCTGGCGGGAATTTTTTCTGTCCCCCAGTGCTTTGCTGGAGAGGCTCATCCTCGTCTTCACTTGGTGTCTCCCTCCCCTTGTGTTCGGCGTTTAACTTGCCGGCCTGCTTGAAGACCCAGCATTCTCTGTGGGTGTGATTTGCAGGTTTATCGGGGGTGCCATGGATCTGACATAATTTGTCTAGAATCTTGTTTAGGCTGGACGGTCCATCTATGTTGCCTTTGAAAGGCTTTTTCTGCTGACCGGGTCGAGAGCCCCTAAATCCGGCGTTTACCGCCGTGTTGTCTGGGCTGTCTTCGTTATTTCGACGCTTGTTTTTAATGCGTCGTGGTTTTCCATTGCCATCCCTGACTTCGGATGTGCCTGGGTCGCTAGTGCTACTATGGGCCAACCAGCTATCTTCGCCCACGCAAAAGCGGGTCATGAGGCTTTTTAGGGCTGCCATTGTCCTTGGCTTTTCTTGGCCGAGGTGTCTCGCGAGCCATTCGTCTCGGACACTGTGTTTGAAAGCTGCTAAGGCTTTGGCGTCCGGGCAATCAACGATTTGATTCTTCTTAGTGAGAAATCTGTTCCAAAACTTTCGGGCTGACTCTCCGGGCCGTTGAATTATATGACTTAAATCGTCTGCGTCCGGAGGCCGGACATAGGTCCCTTGAAAGTTGGCCCTAAAAGCATCCTTAAGCTCCTCCCAACTTCCAATTGAATTTTCGGGGAGGCTCTTCAGCCAGTGCCGAGCTGGTCCTTTCAACTTGAGGGGCAAGTATTTGATGGCGTGGAGATCGTCTCCGCGAGCCATATGGATATGGAGGATGAAGTCCTCAATCTAGACCCCAGGGTCTGTCGTCCCGTCGTACGCCTCTATGTTTACGGGTTTTAATCCCTCTGGAAATTCATGATCTAGTACCTCATCGGTGAAGCAGAGGGGGTGTGCGGCACCCCTGTATTTGGATGTATCGTGGCGTTCGGACGGTTGTAGTGTTTGGTTTTGATTTTGTGCCGGAGCTCACTTCCTAGATCCATAGATGGACCTGGTCATACCGGATTTTTGGCGCAAGTCCTCACGTAAATCGTGTGCTGACTTATATGCGGCATCGTTAGCCGTCCTATCGCGGCCATCAGGTGGTCGATCCAGCTGATCGGCCGTTTTATTTTTTGGCTGCGTAGGCTCTACGGCCTCATCATCGAATTTAGGCAACAGCTTGCGCTTTGGATAGCTCTTTGTGTGGTGTCTGCCACCATACTTTTCTTCAGTGTCGAGCACTTTGTTTCATCTACTGTTGAGTGTATTCTGCGCGGCCTTAAGCCTTTGCTTCTGCTTCTTCAGGCTCCTCGCGGTGGCAATAAGCCTTCTACGGAGGTTCTCTTGTTCCAAGTGCCTTTCCAGGATGATGTGTGCATCGTCATCCGGACTATTCTCCTCTCCGGAGATGGGTTGGTGATTTCTACCCTCGGCGTCGCCGTGATCGGACAGTGGCTCCGCACTATGTTCGCCATCCGCTGGCTCGTCCTACTCTGTTGCTGGGTCAATGTGGTCATCGTTTCCTCTGGAGTCGACCGGGGTGTTATTTTTTTCTTGCGCTGTTATCGTTGTTCTTGCCGAGGTGGGATTTGGAGCGGCGTCTGCGTCCCCGCTTTGGTTGCTTCTCGAGGGGTTTATCCCTAGCTGCATCCTCCCGTTCCTCATCATTGTCTTCTTTGGGTGTGTCCACCATGTGTATATCATGTGATGAGGTGGCTGTCCAGCGCCCTGTGGGCGATGGTTCCTGTTCGTCTCCTGCATCGTCGTCCATACCGTCGATGTCATCGGAGCCGGAATCGAGCATGTCGGTTAAATCGTCGACAATGGCTACTAAGTGGGTGGTGGGTGGGGAGCGAATTTCTTCGTCGTCCGCATCCCATTCTAGTCGGACATAGTTCGGCCAAGGATCTCCTGACAGAGAGAGAGACCTCAAAGAGTTTAGCACGTCGCCAAAAGGCGAGTGCTGGAAGATATCCGCGGAGGAAAACTCCATGATCGGTGCCCAATCAGATTCGATAGGCATGGACGCAAGCGGCTCGAAGCTCATGGCCGGGGACGAATCCAACGGTTCGGCAACACGGGTCTCATAAGAGGTGAAGTCAGTATTCGGCTCTATCGCCACTGAGTATGCGGCCTCCGTGGCGGGGTCCATCCACCCATCCTCAGATGGCGCAATTTGTTCCGGATTAAGGGCCGGAGCAGTTGCAGGTGTGATCTCCCGAACACTGTCCGACGGCGGAGCTAAGTCATGCTCGTCGTGATTGTCCGGCGCACTTGACATGGGCTCGAATCCGTCGAAGATCAAATCTCCGCGGATGTCGGCAGTATAGTTCAAGTTTCAAAACCTGACCTGATGGCCAGGGGCGTAGCTCTCGATCTGCTCCAGATGGCCAAGCGAGTTGGCCCGCAGTATGAAGCCGCCGAATACGAAGATTTGTCCGGGGAGGAAAACCTCGCCCCGGATCGTATCATTGCCGATGATCGAAGGAGCCATCTAGCCTTACGGTGACGGCACAGTGGAACTCTCAATGAAAGCACCAATGTCGGTGTCAAAACCGGCGGATCTCAGGTAGGGGGTCCCGAACTGTGCGTCTAAGGTGGATGGTAACAGGAGGCGGGGGACACGATATTTACCCAGGTTCGGGCACTCTCGATGGAGGTAATACCCTACTTCCTGCTTGATTGATCTTGATGATATGAGTATTACAAGAGTTGATCTACCACGAGATCGTAGAGGCTAAGCCCTAGAAGCTAGCCTATGGTATGATTGTTGTCGTCCTACGGACTAAACCCTCCGGTTTATATAGACACCGGAGGGGGCTAGGGTTACACAGAGTCGGTTACAAGGGAGGAGATCTACACATCCGTATTGCCAAGCTTGCCTTCCACGGCAAGGAGAGTCCCATCCGGACACGGGACGAAGTCTTCAATCTTGTATCTTCATAGTCCAACAGTCCGGCTAAAGTATAGAGCCCGGCTGTCCAAGGACCCCCTAATCCAGGACTCCCTCACCCCCCCCCCCCCCCGGCCGCCCTCCGCCACCATGACCACAAAGCCGGCACGCGTGCGCAGGCGCAGCCGGCAGCGAGGAAGAGTGGTACACGGTAGGTCGCCGCCGCTCTGGTCCCAGGAAGGTCGCCGTTCCTCCACTCAGTCGATGCCAAGCTTGGTGGGATAAACATCGGCGGCCGATTAGCCGCTTGACGGTGATGTGGAGGAGGAAATCTTCAGAACCTTGTGCTCCGGAGGAGGAGGTTATCGAGGCAGAGCTGGACAAAGCCGAGGCGAATGAGGAGGAGGCAAAGGCAATGTCCGGCTTTCTTGGGGCTCATGGCCGGACATGGTGGTCGGGCGCCGGTGATCGTTTAGATTAGGTTCACAGTAGGTTTTAGTACGGTTTGTGCGAAATATGTAATGAATTTCATCCAGTTTATAGGAAAAGTTTTCGAAATGTAATGAATTTCATCCGGTTAATTTGAAATTTGCTTTGTTTGCACGAATTTCGTCCGGTTAGTTCATATAGTTGTCGAAAGGTATGCAGGCAGCATTGGATGTAATTTATCATAAAGATTTTGTGCATCCAACTATAAAAGCACATGACAACCTCTGCTTCCCTCTACGAAGGGCCTATCTTTTATTCTTGTCTTATACCTTATACAAGAGTCATGGTGATCTTCACCTTTCCTTTTTACATTTTATCCTTTGGCAAGCACATTGTGTTGGAAAGATCCTGATATATATATCCAATTGGATGTAAGTTATCATAAACTATTATTGTTGACATTACCCTTGAGGTAAAAGGTTGGGAGGCAACACTATAAGCCCCTATCTTTCTCTGTGTCCGATTAAAACTCCATACCCATAAGTATTGCGTGAGTGTTAGCAATTGTGAAAGACTAAATGATAGTTGAGTATGTAGACTTGCTGAAAAGCTCTTATGTTGACTCTTTCCAATGTTATGATAAATTGCAATTGCTTCAATGACCGAGATTATAGTTTGTTAGTTTTCAATGAAGTTTCTGATTTATACTTGACATTGTGAATAGATTGTTACTTTAGCTTAAGAAATCATATGACAATATATATATATATATATATTGTTGTTATAAGAATGATCATGATGCCCTCATGTCTGTATTTTATTTTATCGACACCTCTATCTCTAAACATGTGGACATATTTTTCGTTATCGGCTTCCATTGAGGACAAGCAAGGTCTAAGCTTGGGGGAGTTGATACGTCCATTTTGCATCATGCTTTTATATCGATATTTATTGCATTATGGGCTGTTATTACACATTACGTCACAATACTTATTCCTTTTCTCTCTTATTTTACAAGGTTTTCATGAAGAGGGAGAATGCCGGCAGCTGGAATTCTGGGCTGGAAAAGGAGCAAATATTAGAGACCCATTCTGCACAACTCCAAAGGTCCTGAAACTCCACGAAAGTCAGTTTTGGAATATATAAAAAATACCGAGCGAAGAAAGCACCAGAGGGGCCACCCACCATCCATGAGGGTGGGGGCGCGCCCCTGCCTCGTGGGCCCCCTGGCAGGCCTCCGGTGCCCATCTTTTGCTATATGAAGTCTTTCGCCCTGGAAAAAATCATGAGGAAGCTTCCGAGACGAAGCGCCGCCGTCTCGAGGCGGAACCTAGCGAAACCAATATAGGGCTCCGGCGGAGCTGTTCTGCCGGGGAAACATCCCTCCGGGAGGGGGAAATCATCACCATCGTCATCACCATCGATCCTCTCATTGGGAGGGGGTCAATCTCCATCAACATCTTCACCAGCACCATCCCCTCTCAAACCCTAGTTCATCTCTTGTATCCAATCTTTGTCTCAAAACCTCAGATTGGTACCTGTGGGTTGCTAGTAGTGTTGATTACTCCTTGTAGTTGATGCTAGTTGGTTTATTTGGTGGAAGATCATATGTTCAGATCCTTTATGCATATTAATACCCCTCTGATTATGAACATGAATATGATTTGTGAGTAGTTACGTTTGTTCCCAAGGACATGGGAGAAGTCTTGCTATAAGTAGTCATGTGAATTTGGTATTCGTTCGATATTTTGATGAGATGTATGTTGTCTTTCCTCTAGTGGTGTTATGTGAACATCATGACACTTCACCACTATTTGGGCCTAGGGGAAGGCATTCGGAAGTAATAAGTAGATGATGGGTTGCTAGAGTGACAGAAGCTTAAACCCTAGTTTATGCGTTGCTTCGTAAGGGGCTGATTTGGATCCACATGTTTCATGCTATGGTTAGGTTTACCTTAATACTTCTTTTGTAGTTGTGGATGCTTGCAAGATGGGTTAATCATAAGTGGGAAGCTTGTCCAAGGAAGGGCAGTACCCAAGCACCAGTCCACCCACATATCAAATTATCCAAGTAACGAACGCGAATCATATGAGCGTGATGAAAACTAGCTTGACGATAATTCCCATGTGTCCTTGGGAGCATTTTCCTCTATATAAGAGTTTGTCCAGGCTTGTCCTTTGCTACAAAAAGGATTGGGACACCTTGCTGCACCTTGTTTACTTTTGTCACTTGTTACCCGTTACAAATTACCTTATCACAAAACTATCTGTTACCGATAATTTCAGTGCTTGCAGAGAATACCTTACTGAAAACCGCTTGTCATTTCCTTCTGCTCCTCGTTGGGTTCGACACTCTTACTTATCGAAAGGACTATGATAGATCCCCTATACTTTTGGGTCATCAAGACTCTTTTCTGGCATCGTTGCCGGGCAGTGAAGCGCCTTTGGTAAGTGGAATTTGGTAAGGAAAAATTTATATAGTGTGCTGAAATTTACTGTCACTTGTTACTATGGAAAGTAATCCTTTGAGGGGCTTGGTCGGTGTATCTTCACCTGATCAGTAGAGCAAAGAGTTGCTCCTCAACCTACTGAACCTACTGAAAATGTTTACTTTGAAATTCCTTCGGGTATGATAGAGAAACTGCTAGCTAATCCTTTTACAGGAGATGGAACATTACATCCCGATTTGCACCTAATCTATGTGGATGAAGTTTGTGGATTATTTAAGCTTGCAGATATGCCCGAGGATGTTATCAAGAAGAAGGTCTTCCCTTTATCTTCAAAGGGAAAGGCATTGACATGGTTTAGTCTATGGATGATATGGGATCATGGAACTACAACCGATTGAAATTGGAATTCCATCAGAAGTTTTATCCTATGCATCTTGTTCTTCGTGATCGTAATTATATATATAATTTTTGGCCTCGCAAAGGAGAAAGCATCGCTCAAGCTTGGGGGAGGCTTAAGTCAATGTTATATTCATGCCCCGATCATGAGCTCTCAACAGAAATTATTATTCAAAAAAATTATGCTCGGCTTTCTCTCAACAATCGCTCCATGCTCGATACATCTTGTATTGGTTCTTTTATGATGAAGACTATTGAATTCATATGGGATTTATTGGAAAGAATTAAATGCAACTCTGAAGATTGGGATCTCGACGAAGGTAAGGATTCAGGTATAACACCTAAGTTTGATTGTGTTAATTCTTTTATGGATACCGATGCTTTTCGTGAATTTAGCACTAAATATGGACTTGACTCTGAGATAGTAGCTTCTTTCTGTGAATCATTTGCTACTCATGTTGATCTCCCTAAAGAGAAGTGGTTTAAATATCATCCTCCCATTGAAGTAAAAGTAGTTGAACCTATTAAAGTTGAACCTATCATCGATCTCTCGGGCAATGACCACAGCACGGACAACAGCATGGGAATCGATCTCTGGGACGATGTCCACAGGACGGACCGCGACATCGGAATCGATCTCTGGGGTGATGTCCACGGAATGGACAACGGCATCAGAATCGATCTCCGGGGCGATGTCCATAGTACGGACCGCGACATCAAAAACGATCTCTGGGGCGTTGTTCACAGGACGGACCGCAACATCGGAATCATCAAGGACGTCCACTGGCACCTGCACAACCCTAACATATTAGCAAGCACATTGCAAATAATCAAAAACCACAACTATTGCAAGCCATTATTTTTTACCTTGTGTAGCTCACCGGGGGGTACCATCCCTCCGGGGGGCATCTCCTCGTCCTCGATGGGGGCCATCACCTTGCCAGGGGAATATTACTTCTCAACTGTGACTATCTCCTAAAACTCGGCCTTGAGCCTCGCATAGGTGGCCATTAGAGTTTCTGGGGAAGGCATGATGGGGCCCTTGCTGTTCTTCCAGCTTTCTTTGAGGAGTTCATCCGCCAACATCGTCAACTCTTTGGCCAGTGCTTGTTTCTTGGAGTTCTTCGTCTCCATGGGTTGGCCCGCCAACATGGTCAACTCGTTGGTTGGTGCTCACTTCCTGGAGATCGTTGTCTTGAGTGGGTTGTCCACTGGCAACTCTTTGCCTAGTGCTCCAGGATCCATCAATGAACTGACGAACAAAAAGCAATCAAAAGGAAACCACAATCGCAGTGAAAACTGGAAAAGAATAGGCTGTGAGAATCGTTCGGTGCTTCGCAAAAAGAAGATTCTTGGAATTAAAATATAGTAGCATCACTGATTCGCCCACCTTTCCTTCGTCAGTACAGAAGAAAAATGGCAGTGGTGAGTAGCCTGGAGTGAGGTTTTCTTCAAGAAAGGGGAGAAAGGGCTTTAACGAGCGTTCCAGTGAAATGATGATTGCTTCATCCAGTCCATCTTCGAGGCCACTTTACCACTGCTGGTAAAGGTGTGGGTTTTGTGATATGACGGGTCATGACGGCCACACCGGGGTGACCGGTGAGTCTCGACTGTAGCACCTCGCTGTGATTTGGTGGATGGCACGCGGGCCCGGATGCTTTGATGTCCCGCATGTAGATAGAGCGGCTAGTCATATACTCAATATTGTGCACCGTGACCGAGGTGGAGAGGAAAACGAGAGAACTACGTACTCCCTCCTTTCCGGTTTATAGGGCTTATCTCAAATTTTAGTTTTCCCATTTTATAAGTCTCAATTTGGTTGTTCCCCATCACATGTTCAGATTTCAAGGTGCAATAAATCATTGCATGCAAGTATTAAAAGAAAATTGACCGATGCATGTACTTTATGCATACATGCATTGCAATTAATGCATTGGTAAACACAATTTTTTGAAGAAAACAAGTGCATTCATTGAGTGGTTTTGCAAACTACAAAAACTATTTCACCACTCACCATCTACCTTGGTTGGTGAGATTTTTGAACTGAGCCCTATAAACCGGAAAGGAGGTAGTATTTATTTACGGTGTAGATTCACTCATTTTGCTCCATATGTACTCATTTAGGGAGTACTCATTTCCGGTTTGTAGGGCTATACTAGCAAGTACTACAATAGTGGGCTCACATAGCAATTTTGTCTCATGCAAGAGCCTGGCTATATATGCGTGCTCCAAGGCTCCGCACCAGGCCCCACCCCTACACAAAAGACTGCCACGCGAGCGTTCGCAACTACCACATTGGGGCTGCGCTTGGCTCTTCACCTATTCGAGAAGACGAACAATGATGTTACTACTTCTATAGTATCGAATCAACTGCTGCATGTCCGTCCATCGCGTGCGGGAGTAGTCAGCAAAAGCCTGTCCTCGTCTGCGAGCCACCGCGCGCATGGGCGAGGGAGAAGGCATGTAGTAGTAAAATCAAGCTTCTCCTTGTTGTACGAGTTGATGCTACACGTCATAGCAGTGGGCCCACATGCTTGCCTCTAAACTTGGCTAAAAGATCCACATTGTACAGTATATTTGCTGCAACCTCTAACATTTACCCCACCACAAATTAAAATATATATTCCTGTCTTGACCAGATGAGCGTGCAAACTATGATCACCAGGATGACAGGTAGGGCCGGAAGATTATTTTAATAAAAAAAATCTTTGAGACGGCCTCATAGCATGGAGCCGACCCCAACGATTTTAAGCTTACAGCCATGATACACTCTATCCTAGACTACTCTACACATGAAACTGCCACATGAGTGTCCGGGCTGCGCTTGGCTCTTCGCCTCTTTGGGAAGTCGAACAATGATGGTACTACTGCAATGGAGTAGCACAATATGCTTCTGGCCATCTGACACCGAATGAACTGCTACATGTCCATCGCGTGCGGGAGGGAGAGCGTGTACCGAAAGCTTCTCCTAGTCCTGCCAACCACCACGCTCATGGGCGAGGGAGGGATGCGGCTTCATTGCCTTACTGCTCCTGGGCCCAACAGGTGGCTGGCCCACCTGTCATACAGCCAAAGGCAGGTGCAGTTAAGGCACCGGAGCTCGGTCCGCGAGGGAGAGGGCGTTGTAATCAAACTTCTCGTTGTTGTAAGATTTGACGCGACATATCAAAGCACTGCACTCGACATATTTCAACAATTTGCGTTTACCGATGCATTAATTACAACGCATGCATGCATGCATGCCGTGACTTTCCTTTTGATACTTGCATGTGTTGATTTAATGCACCTTGAAGTAGTATGAATATGTGATGGTAAAGCTTTGTAATGCCCCGGCCCTAAAGCGAGAGATGGACGACAGTCGAGGAGCTTCGTCCTGGTTTATTGGTCCCTATGATAATCTGTGCCAAATTTTGACTATAAATTTAACTAACCAAATGTTCATTCATGTCACAAAAAATTACATCATTGAAAACTATGTTCAAATACGAATCAAACGATATAATTTTTGTTAACATGCACTAACATTTTGCCAGTTAAATATTTGGTCAAAATTTAGTACCAATTACAAAGGGGCCCAATAAATATTGTACTCTCACATTTTGTTTTGAGGATACTCCCACATAGAAAATATAAATAATTATGCATGTTGGGACAACCCACGTTTCCGATAATTTTAGCCGTGGGCTTGTACACAAATTTTACGAGGCGGTGGTTGTTCATTTAATGGAGGGTCTTGTACCAGACTTGAACGATACAAAGTGGGACCTGGCACACCGTAACACCACTTGGAATAAGCGGGTAGCTATGTCAAAAAACAATCAACAACTCAAAAAACGGCGACCTGGCACGTACACAATTTTAAACGATTGTTTTGATGGAGTGAAAAAGGAAAACTACCCCACTACGTATATATATAGGCCGAAGCATCCACGCTTGCTTGCTAGGGTTGCTCTATTCACACACTCTCATCCTCTCCAGATCTAAACAAGATAGCGGTGGTAACACTGTCTTTCTATCCTCACCGCTGGTTACAGATCCGGACGTATCCCCCTCCGCCGGGGAAGGGGGGAGGGGCAGCGTTTAGGCCATCGTCGATGGCGAGGGAGGAGACCCACTGCCAGCCGCACCGTTATCTCTGACCGAGCGCCGGCACAGGAGGTCCTCCGATCCCTTCGTCGCTGCCCTAGTGTGGGCGGATCCGGCCTCCCGCCGCCCACCTATCCACATCCCGACGACCTTCAGGTATATCTTCCTTCAAAACCGGCCTAGCTCTACTTCCCCAGCTCGCTACGTCGCTGCATGTGCATCATTTTCTACCTCTCAGCCCCTCTCGATCGGTTGGTCCAACGTCACCTATTTTTTTTCTATTGTTAGAGGTAAAGCTACTTCATGGAGTCGAATCTTGTACTTGGTTCAAACAAGAAATAAAGGGGGGATTTAGTATGTACATCGTACTTGGTACAAACAGGAAGGAAAGGGGGTGAAAGTAGTACAGACTGGTCATCCAACCGGTCTCTTGGTCGAAAAGGGAAATATAGGGGAAACGTTGTACACAGTGGTATGACCAGGACTAGATTTGCTATCCACTCATAGGAGTACGTGGCTAGAGTGAACAAAAATGGGACCAACCCAGATATGTTTCTTGGATGTTTGTTTCTCGGGGCAACAAACTCTGAATCACCACTTTATGCCCCGGTTTAGGTACATGGTGCTGGACTGCTGGTGCACCCACTGTCCCATGCCCTTATACCAAATATTTAGCTGTTCTTAATCTAATATCTCTGGTAAAATGAAGCCATGCCACTGTTAAAAGCCATGACAAGTTTAGCCAAATGTTTTTGCCAGTAATTGTTTGAGACTCTGACTATTTCCTGTGTAGCTTTTTGTGCAAACAGGGATATCCATTTCACCTCGTTGCTATTGTGACCTTTTGGTGCACTACACAAAACACTTTTTAAAAGAAGTGACTTTTGTGCTGTTTAACTGGAATGTCAGAATGGAACAGTTGGTTCATTTCGGTGGAACTGCACAAAGGGAGATCTGTGTTCCAATCCTCATCATCCATATTGGCACCATAACATTCCTTTAGGTAAGAATGATATTTAATGCATGTGTTCATCTCTATTTTGCGACTGCCATGAGAAAATAATGCTATTGTTTACTAGTACACTTGTACTCCCTCACTGACAAAACCAATTTGAAATAGAGGCCAATCATGTACTTGGTTTCACCAACTGGTGAGGAGAAAGAGAAACAGAGCATGAAGAGGAAGAGGAAGAAGAATAAAGAGGAAATGGAGATCACATGATGGTACCGTCCTATGTTATCCTGACATCTTGCTAGTGGTATTGTATTGTTGTGTTGCTACTAGTCTTAATTTACTTGGAAGACTAGCAAGATGCTCGTGCGTTGCACGTAACATCAAGATGCATCTGTATAAGTAGTTTATCTTGTGAGCAAAAATGATGATCTCGATGTTCCGTGCAACGCACGGGCATCTTGCTAGTAAGAGTAGAGTAGAGATAGATAATGCAGTAGAGTAGTACTTGGGTTGACGACACATCATACTAATTAACTGGATTTTGGATGCATCTGTGACCCAGCTCTACACGATCAATGGTGCCAAGGTGATCTTGCTGAAATCGAGGCCTCAGTCGAGGCCATTCAAGGGCTCCGGCAACGTCTACCTTACATGTGAGACGATCCTCCAGGGAGCCCTTCCACTTCAACTGTCTCTCCTGCAAGGTCACTTAATTAATTAGGAGTACTTAAGTAGCACTAATTTATTGCTGCCTAATTTTCCTGTCGGGGTTAAACAAATCTTTAGTAGCACCCTATGCTGAATCATGTACGTGTGTATGTGTGTCTGTGGAGGTGAATCATGTGGTGGAGCAGGGAGGGAATCTTGGTAGTGTCATGACATAATAGTGCTATTGTTTTGCATGTTAATTTATTGCCATTGGTGCAATGAGGCAATGTTTTGCGTATTGTCCATCGTGAATTTGATGAAACTGTTAGAGTAATATGCTAATGTCTTTCTATCCTTTCTCAGTAAGCTAATGAAGGTTTCACCTTGTTCCTACTTATGCAAACAGGGATCATGTTGTGCTGTGACGCCCCCGATTTGACCGTACACTAATCATGCACGCAAATGTGTACGATCAAGGTCAGGGACTCACGGGAAGATATCACAACACAACTCTAAAACATAAATAAGTCATACAAGCATCATAATACAAGCCAGGGGCCTCGAGGGCTCGAATACAAGTGCTCGATCACAGACGAGTCAGCGGAAGCAACAATATCTGAGTACAGACATAAGTTAAACAAGTTTGCCTTAAGAAGGCTAGCACAAACTGGGATACAGATCGAACGAGGCGTAGGCCTCCTGCCTGGGATCCTCCTAACTACTCCTGGTCGTCGTCAGCGGGCTGCACGTAGTAGTAGGCACCTCCAGTGTCGTAGGAGTCGTCGTCGACGGTGGCGTCTGGCTCCTGGACTCCAGCATCTGGTTACGACAACCAGGTAGAAAGGAAAGGGGGAAAAGAAGGAGAGAAGCAACCGTGAGTACTCATCCAAAGTACTCTCAAGCAAGGAGCTACACTACATATGCATGGGTATATGTGTAAAGGGCCATATCGGTGGACTGAACTGCAGAACGCCAGAATAAGAGGGGGATAGCTAGTCCTGTCGAAGACTACGCTTCTGGCAGCCTCCATCTTGCAGCATGTAGAAGAGAGTAGATTGGAGTCCTCCAAGTAGCATCGCATAGCATAATCCTACCTGGCGATCCCCTCCTCGTCGCCCTGTTAGAGAGCGATCACCGGGTTGTATCTGGCACTTGGAAGGGTGTATTTTATTAAGTATCCGGTTCTAGTTGTCATAAGGTCAAGGTACAACTCCGGGTCGTCCTTTTACCGAGGGGCACGGCTATTCGAATAGATAAACTTCCCTGCAGGGGTGCACCACATAACCCAACACGCTCGATCCCATTTGGCCAGACACACTTTTCTGGGTCATGCCCGGCCTCGGAAGATCAACACGTCGCAGCCCCACCTAGGCTCAGTGGAGAGGTCAACACGCCGGTCTAAATCCTATGCGCGCAGGGGTCTGGGCCCATCGCCCATTGCACACCTGCACGTTGCGAGGGCGGCCGGAAGCAGACCTAGCCTAGCAGGCGTTCCAGTCCAATCCGGCGCGCGTCGCTCCGTCGCTGATGTCAAGAAGAACTTCGGCTGATACCACGACATCGAGTGCCCATAACTGTTCCCGCGTAGCTAGTTACTGCGTATAGACCAAATGGCCAGACTCAGATCAAATACCCAGAACTCGTTAAGCGTGTTATTTATCCGCGAATGCCGACCAGGGCCAGGCCCACCTCTCTCCTAGGTGGTCTCAACCTGCCATGTCGCTCCGCCATAAAGTAACAGTCGGGGGCCGTCAGGAACCCAGGCCCACCTCTACTGGGATGGAGCCACCTGTCCTTTCAGCCCCCTCATCAGAATCACTTGCGGGTACTCAACGAGCCGACCCGACTTTAGTCACCACATGGGTCATGTATATAATGTATATAGTATATACCCGTGATCACCTCCCGAAGTGATCACGGCCCAGTAGTATAGCATGGCAGACGGACAAGAGTGTAGGGCCACTGATGGAACACTAGCATCCTATACTAAGCAGTAGGATAGCAGGTAAGGGTAACAACTGTAGCAACAAAGATAGGCTATGCATCAGAATAGGATTAACCGAAAGCAGTAACATGCTACACTACTCTAATGCAAGCAGTATAGAGAAGAATAGGCGATATCTGGTGATTAAGGGGGGGGCTTGCTTGGTTGCTCTGGCAAGTAGGAGGGGTCGTCAACTCCGTAGTCGAACTGGGGGTCGTCAGTAGTCTCGGGGTCTACCGGAAAGAAGTAACGGAGGGGGAACACAATAAATAACAGAGCAATCAAAGCAACACAAAGCGTAACATGACAATACACGGTGCTAGGTGTGCCCTAACGCGGTAATAGGTGATACCGACGAAGGGGGGAAACATCCGGGAAGGTATTCCCGGTGTTTCGCGTTTTCGGACAGAGGTACCGGAGGGGGGGAAGTTGCGAGTTCGATAGGTTAGGGAGGTGTGGCGGACGAACGGGCTGCGTATCCGGATTCGTCTCGTCGTTCTGAGCAACTTTCATGTAGAAAACATTTTCATCCGAGTTACGGTTTAAAAGATATGAATTTTCAAAGATTATTTGAATTTCTGGAATTATTTGAATTTAGCAAAAATGAATTATGACGTCAGCATGAGGTAACGCTGACGTCAGCAGGTCAACAGGTCGGCTGACCAGTCAAACCAGACAGGTGGGTCCAGTGGGACCCACATGTCATTGACAGGGCACTAACAGAGTTTTATAACTAACTTAAACAAGGTTATTAGCAGGTAGGCCCCACCTGTCAGTGCCTATTTAGATCAATTAATTAGTTTTATTTATAAAAACATTTTATTTAGTTTACTTACGCGGTGGGGCCCGCATGACAGTGAAACTGGGCTGCCCAGTCAGCTGTTGACTGCGGTCAACCCAGTCAACTGGGCCACCAGGACCCACTGGCAGCGACCCAGGGGGGGCCCACTTAGCCACGTCGGCTCGGGTTTAGCGCACAGGGGGTCCTAGGGGCCGCGGTTGCTTGCGTTCGACGCGGCTCGACGCCGCTTGTCGAACGGTGGCGGTGCGGGGTGCTGGGGAGGTCGGAGCGGAGCGCCAGGAGCTCACCGGCGGCGGGGTGGTTCGGGCGTGCGGCAGAGGCGGGGCTACGGTGCGAACTGGGGCAAACCGAAGAGCGGGGCGAGGCCTACACGATGCGGCCAAGGCAACGGAGGCACGAACGGGACCAAAAGGTCGCCGTGGCCACGCCGGCGACGAGGCCAGGCGGCGGAGGGTGCGGCCTAACGCGGCGCGGTGGCTACGGCAAGCTAGCGAGCTAATGGAGAGGGGGAGGAGGAGCAAGAGCTCACAGCGGGGCGTAGCCGTTTAGAGCGGGCGCGGGGAAGGCGTGGTGCAGTCGGAACCGACGGCGAACGGCGGCGGGGATCCGACGAGGAAGAAGATGGCGCGGGGTCGATGCAGGGTTCCCGGGGCTCGGGCCCGTGGTCGAGGAGGACGGGCTCGACGCGGCGGAGCTCGTGGACACGTCGGGGAGGAGAACGGGGCTCGGTGGCCGCGGCTATGGCGCAGCCATGGCGACGGCGGCGCTCGGTTGCGGTGGGGAACGAGGTGGAGCTGAGGGGGGAAAGGCGCAGGGGCCGAGAGGGAGAGCGGGTGAGTGGAGGGGAGGGCTCGAGGCGTCGAGGGGATGTCGCCCTTATCCCCTCTCCGACGGGGACGGCGACAGGGTTCGGTGGCGACCGGCGAGCGCGGTCGCTGGGTCGGGGGAACAGGGAGGAGGGAGGCGACCGGGGGAAAGGTGGGCTGCTGGGTTGGGCCGCCCAGATGAGCCGGCCAGCTGGGCCATCTGGCCCAGTGAGAGGGGGGGTTAGGTCCAGGAAGGGGTTTGCTCCTTTTTTTGTTTGTTTCTTTTATTTTATTTTCTTTTATCTCTTTTCTGTTTTATTTCATTTTAATGCATTTAGGCATTTTATAAAAATATGTTTTCTCCACAATAATTATCAGTGCAATATTTGGCACCCACCGAACATTTTTGTTTAAATTTTTGAAAACTTTTATTATTGACATTAATTTGAATTTAAATTTTGAAACGGTTTCGAATCATCGCGAGGTTAACAACAGTAACCGTGGTGACGTGGCATCATTAGCGTGGGATTACTGTAGCTTAATTATCCGGGCGTCACAAATCTCCTCCACTACAAGAAATCTCGTCCCGAGATTTAGGAGCGGTTATAAGGGGGAAGGGATCTGGTTACGAAATTCTAACGATTCTTCTCGGTCATAGTTGCTCTTCTCGAAGAGGTCGATCCATTACGTTGATGTCTTCAGTCCTCTGCTTCAGGTCATCATGATGAAGTTTGTCGTCCTTCCTACAGGATCTTCACCGTACTTACGAAAGGGTGAGCAGGGAAAACTTTTCATTGGAATAGCTTATTCCCTATAAGGACGGATTCTAACAAGATCGAGCATCAAGCGGTTAACCCAGGGGAAGAAGCATAAGTATCTCTCGAATTGAAACCTAAGAAGATGTCGAGAGCAAAGTAAGAAGGTACCATGAGCAGTTTCAAACCGATAGGCAAGCGTTCGATGCCTATCAGAAGGTGAAAGGGGTTCAGAGCAACGAGAATAAGTATTGCGTCTGATACCCGAATAGATCACTTGGCAGGTGGCCCGTGAGTTACATAAGAAGTCAAGCGCGAGGAATAACTTTGGAAACCGGGGGTGTACAGGAGAGTCAGGTTTCGATCCTGTGGAACTGTGGGTTATGGGCCCACCATGTGGTTTTTTTATAGGAGCAGTGACATCTTGCACGGTCATGATAGCAAGGCATGTCAGAGAACACCCTGTCAGTTATGTCGGCAACACGTTGGTACCAAGGGCGAGGGACGAAGAGAACCATTTTCCTGCTCGTTCAAACGAGGCGGACCATTAGGCAAAGTTCTCGTCCATCGGTGGTTACCGAAATGTCACCAACAATAGTAACAGGGTCTTACTGACAGAGTTGTACACCGAGGTGTTTACATAAGCAGGAGAATATTACTGCTTAGATCATATAGATCACCAGAAAGGTTAAACCAAACAATGGAAAGGAAAATATGATTATCAGATTAAACAGAAGAATGGAAAGGAAAATGTGTTTAAACACATATTTCAAGGGTATATCCTTCCCAAGGACAAGCAGCGTATCATATCCATGACAGGATAGAAAGTAGAAAACCATTTAGGTAAGGGGAGAGGAATTTCATGACATAACCCATACGGCGGTGTTTGGATAATTGAGCAAGAAACATTTAGTATTGGGCTTCAAATGTTCTTGTTGAAAATCGGAGTACCATAGACATGCTTTGAGATAGCATTGACATGGTCAACAGGTGAAGATCAGAATTTGGAAACAAAAAGGATCCATCAGGAACAACTTATAGAATAAGTCTTACAATTTCCTCATGGAAGAATAGATAACCTTGTTGAAAGGAAAGCTTATAACAATAGGTCCTCCGGCCAGGTGTGTTCGGCATGTCATCACCTTACCGGGTAATAAATAGGCCAATGTTATAACTCTTGGAAATATGTTCCAACCATCATATCTGACCGAGATTCAGATTTGATTGGTGTCAGGATAACTCAGACTCAGGATGCCTGAGAAGAAAGGTGCAACACAAATTGTCGAAACGACATCGAAGATTCTCGGGAGATGAACTATGGAAGCGAGTTCCGAACAAGGGTTCATCATTACATCAAGGAGAGGTGAGGAGGTGACTGATTGACTCAGCGACAATCCATTGAGATTTCCAAAAGATGGATTTCCACAAGTATGTGAACAAGGAGATAACATTAGCTAGATCGAATGACTTAATGATGTATGCTCGAGGAAAACATACACAATTAAACATTGGTTGAAAGGTGCATCCGAATATGGGCTTAGGTAGCATGATCAAGGTTAGAATGGTGATTCGATAACCAATACACAAGGAATGAACTATCGTTCATTAACTTACAAGCAATAGGGTTGCTGGAAGTTTTGAATTTTACACATCACAGTTCATTTGTGGGTACTTCGGTTAGAAACAACACGGGGACCAAGAAAAGAATGGTGATGTTAACTAAGTATCACTTGTATCAAGAATTCTTAAGGGTGGTGAATTTCCCATGACATTCTTGACATAAAAGATAGCAATACTCCAAGGTAGAACATAACATAAGTTGGATAACAAGGATCTCAAGGTACAACACAAAACATGAACAAGTTTGTATTGAAGGGGAAGCAAGAATGTTGCCGATGATAACACAAATCATCGAGGGGCAAGGATGGTATTTCTCATCATGAATTCAATTGATATCCTGGAGGAACTCAGAATGTTGATGATGATCATGACAAATTTTGTCGAGAGGTTTCATGGAGATGTAATCGATCGACGATGACATCAAGTCAAAGGAATGATGAAAGCGAAAGGTTATTGGAACCACGGTTAGGACACAAACTCGGAATCAAGTTTGCTGTTCAAGGAGAAGTGATATGACGAGGAAGATCGACGTAAGCTTAGCTCATCGTCGAAAGCTGCGCTCTGGGAATAAGGACCAGGTAGCACAGTTAAAATCACCAAGATAATGATATAGCCAAACAGTCTAGGAATGGCGTGATCGGGTACAAACTCATACTTAAAGAAGATTACTAAGAGTTGTTGAACCATAGTGCGGACTCGGTTCAGTTATCGGTGGTTTTGAGTGTTTTAAAACTCGAAGCCCGTGAAAAATTGGAATCAGTGAGAATGTAGCACTTGATGAAGAACTCATAAGAAGTTATGCAGTTCCGTGATAATCTTGAGATACCAGGGGGTAATACTCGACGACAAATCAAAGTAGAGGTTGGACTGGGGTATTACTCTGCAGAAGACAAGTGCTTAAACTTGCACGAGAAATGGTATTTAAAGGAGAACATGGTCAGAAACCACGATCATAAATGATCGAACCACGGATACAAGATGAACTTATAACAAGGGGGGTAATTATTTTTACAAGCAGCTTCCATGATAAGTTATACATCGTGTCCATGGGCATGAACGCAAGGTTCAAGGTCGACTCCCACTTCTTCAATGTATAACCTTCCATTCACTCCTCGCTTTGGTAAAGGCATTAGTGTTGAAAGTTTTACCTGGTGAAATACCAGATGAGTATGACTCGTGAAAACTTCTGAGTTCACACATATTAAGGAAGGCATAGGTTCAACCCGTCAGGGTATCGTGGAAACATATACCACCAGCTTCAATAGTAAATACCACCAGCTCGAAAACAGAGGATACAATTTACCAAAGGCATTATATACCCATGGAAAGGCTCACAAGGTTATTCAATAGGAAGGACACTGTCGGATAAAATCCAACAAAGGAACCGATGGTCCACAAGGGATCTGATGTGAGCATCGGTACTCAACCAGAGGAAGAAGAATGCAAGGAGATCTGATTATAGAAACAACTGACTAACTCAAAGTTCAAATGCAAAAGAATTATGATTTCCAAATCAGGGGGTCAGAAGCAACGCTCTAATCAAGTATGGATAAGTTGAGTAGGCTTAGGGGTACAATCGATGGCAATTTGATAGGTCGAGATCCAGCTCACGTTTAAAATGACGTCTGAGCCGGAAGGATGAATTCTAGGATATGATTGAGGATTGCGAGCATTCGCAACAAATTGAATCAACGGACTCAAAATGATAATGACAAAAGATGCCAATAAGATTATAGACTTATGGGATTAACCATAATGCTAGTAAGCAAGAATTTCAAGAGCAACAGGTTCCTGAAGATTTTCGGAAGATCGAATGATATTTTGAACACTTTTGTGAAATACTTGAATCAACTGGGGATGAGCGGATACTCGGTAAGTGCGAGGATTATCCGTAGGGGTATTCAGGTGACAATGAACAGCAAGGTAGTAAGCTCAAAGGATTCTCGGAACAACAGAGAGAATTTCGGGGTATCTTGTAATAACAAGATCATCTGGGAAACATTGTATGAATGGCGAGTATACGTGGTTATCCATAGGAGTTTATCGATGAAAGGGAATTGCAAAAGCGATGAACACAAGTTCTCGGGTTATCAGCGGAGAGTATCTTCAGGGTCTTCACGTGCAACAGACGATCATCAGTAATAAGGGGCTCTCCGGGTGAAAGTGATAACGAGATCCTAATGTTAGATTTAGTAAAATCATTTAACCCGAATAGAAGAGAGATCAGAGTCCCAGAGTATAGGCAAGGAGTAAAAGATCCTAATACCACCCAATGGCGACGTGGGCCCGTAAGACACACAGCCATGTTAGTAAAAGTTTTTGAAATGTCTAGACTCGACTTCGGCCAAGGAGTGTGGAAGGGGGATTCCTACAGGCAGTCGGCTCTGATACCAACTTGTGACGCCCCCGATTTGACCGTACACTAATCATGCACGCAAATGTGTACGATCAAGGTCAGGGACTCACGGGAAGATATCACAACACAACTCTAAAACATAAATAAGTCATACAAGCATCATAATACAAGCCAGGGGCCTCGAGGGCTCGAATACAAGTGCTCGATCACAGACGAGTCGGTGGAAGCAACAATATCTGAGTACAGACATAAGTTAAACAAGTTTGCCTTAAGAAGGCTAGCACAAACTGGGATACAGATCGAACGAGGCGTAGGCCTCCTGCCTGGGATCCTCCTAACTACTCCTGGTCGTCGTCAGCGGGCTGCACATAGTAGTAGGCACCTCCGGTGTCGTAGGAGTCGTCGTCGACGGTGGCGTCTGGCTCCTGGACTCCAGCATCTGGTTGCGACAACCAGGTAGAAAGGAAAGGGGGAAAAGAGGGAGAGAGAAGCAACTGTGAGTACTCATCCAAAGTACTCGCAAGCAAGGAGCTACACTACATATGCATGGGTATATGTGTAAAGGGCCATATCGGTGGACTGAACTGCAGAACGCCAGAATAAGAGGGGGATAGCTAGTCCTGTCAAAGACTACGCTTCTGGCAGCCTCCATCTTGCAGCATGTAGAAGAGAGTAGATTGGAGTCCTCCAAGTAGCATCGCATAGCATAATCCTACCCGGCGATCCCCTCCTCGTCGCCCTGTTAGAGAGCGATCACCGGGTTGTATCTGGCACTTGGAAGGGTGTATTTTATTAAGTATCCGGTTCTAGTTGTCATAAGGTCAAGGTACAACTCCGGGTCGTCCTTTTACCGAGGGACACGGCTATTCGAATAGATAAACTTCCCTGCAGGGGTGCACCACATAACCCAACACGCTCGATCCCATTTGGTCGGACACACTTTTCTGGGTCATGCCCGGCCTCGGAAGATCAACACGTCGCAGCCCCACCTAGGCTCAGCGGAGAGGTCAACACGCCGGTCTAAATCCTATGCGCGCAGGGGTCTGGGCCCATCGCCCATTGCACACCTGCACGTTGCGAGGGCGGCCGGAAGCAGACCTAACCTAGCAGGCGTTCCAGTCCAATCCGGCGTGCGCCGCTCCGTCGCTGACGTCAAGAAGAACTTCGGCTGATACCACGACGTCGAGTGCCCATAACTGTTCCCGCGTAGCTAGTTAGTGCGTATAGACCAAATGGCCAGACTCAGATCAAATACCCAGAACTCGTTAAGCGTGTTATTTATCTGCGAACGCCGACCAGGGCCAGGCCCACCTCTCTCCTAGGTGGTCTCAACCTGCCCTGTCGGTCCGCCATAAAGTAACAGTCGGGGGCCGTCAGGAACCCAGGCCCACCTCTACCGGGATGGAGCCACCTGTCCTTTCAGCCCCCTCATCAGAATCACTTGCGGGTACTCAACGAGCCGACCCGACTTTAGTCACCACATGGGTCATGTATATAATGTATATAGTATATACCCGTGATCACCTCCCGAAGTGATCACGGCCCAGTAGTATAGCATGGCAGACGGACAAGAGTGTAGGGCCACTGATGGAACACTAGCATCCTATACTAAGCAGTAGGATAGCAGGTAAGGGTAACAACTGCAGCAACAATGATAGGCTATGCATCAGAATAGGATTAACCGAAAGCAGTAACATGCTACACTACTCTAATGCAAGCAGTATAGAGAAGAATAGGCGATATCTGGTGATCAAGGGGGGGCTTGCCTGGTTGCTCTGGCAAGTAGGAGGGGTCGTCAACTCCGTAGTCGAACTGGGGGTCGTCAGTAGTCTCGAGGTCTACCGGAAAGAAGTAACGAAGGGGGAACACAATAAATAACAGAGCAATCAAAGCAACACGAAGCGTAACATGACAATACACGGTGCTAGGTGTGCCCTAACGCGGTAATAGGTGATACCGACGAAGGGGGGAAACATCCGGGAAGGTATTCCCGGTGTTTCGCGTTTTCGGACAAAGGTACCGGAGGAGGGAAGTTGCGAGTTCGATAGGTTAGGGAGGTGTGGCGGACGAACGGGCTGTGTATCCGGATTCGTCTCGTCGTTCTGAGCAACTTTCATGTAGAAAACATTTTCATCCGAGTTACGGTTTAAAAGATATGAATTTTCAAAGATTATTTGAATTTCTGGAATTATTTGAATTTAGCAAAAATGAATTATGACGTCAGCATGAGGTAACACTGACGTCAGCAGGTCAACAGGTCGGCTGACCAGTCAAACCAGACAGGTGGGTCCAGTGGGACCCACATGTCATTGACAGGGCACTAACAGAGTTTTATAACTAACTTAAACAAGGTTATTAGCAGGTAGGCCCCACCTGTCAGTGCCTATTTAGATTAATTAATTAGTTTTATTTATAAAAACATTTTATTTAGTTTACTTACGCGGCGGGGCCCGCATGACAGTGACACTGGGCTGCCCAGTCAGCAGTTGACTGGGGTCAACCCAGTCAACTGGGCCACCAGGACCCACTGGCAGCGACCCAGGGGGGCCCACTTAGCCACGTCGGCGGACGGCGCCGGAACAGCTCCGGCGAGCCAAATCGCGGCGGCGCGCGGCGGGCTCGGCTCGGGTTTAGCGCACAGGGGGTCCCAGGGGCCGCGGTTGCTTGCGGTCGACGCGGCTAGACGCCGCGCGTCGAACGGTGGCGGTGCGGGGTGCTGGGGAGGTCGGAGCGGAGCGCCAGGAGCTCGCCGGCGGCGGGGTGGTTCGGGCGTGCGGCAGAGGCGGGGCTACGGTGCGAACTGGGGCAAACCGAAGAGCGGGGCGAGGCCTACACGATGCGGCCAAGGCAACGGAGGCACGAACGGGACCAAAAGGTCGCCGTGGCCACGCCGGCGACGAGGCCAGGCGGCGGAGGGTGCGGCCTAACGCGGCGCGGTGGCTACGACAAGCTAGCGAGCTAATGGAGAGGGGAGGAGGAGCAAGAGCTCATAGCGGGGCGTAGCCGTTTAGAGCGGGCGCGGGGAAGGCGTGGTGCAGTCGGAACCGATGGCGAACGGCGGCGGGGATCCGACGAGGAAGAAGATGGCGCGAGGTCGATGCAGGGTTCCCGGGGCTCGGGCCCGTGGTCGAGGAGGACGGGCTCGACGCGGCGGAGCTCGTGGACACATCGGGGAGGAGAACGGGGCTCGGTGGCCGCAGCTATGGCGCAGCCATGGCGATGGCGGTGCTCGGTTGCGGTGGGGAACGAGGTGGAGCTGAGGGGGGAAAGGCGCAGGGGCCGAGAGGGAGAGCGGGTGAGTAGAGGGGAGGGCTCGAGGCGTCGAGGGGATGTCGCCCTTATCCCCTCTCCGACGGGGACGGCGACAGGGTTCGGTGGCGACCGGCGAGCGTGGTCGCTGGGTCGGGGGAACAGGGAGGAGGGAGGCGACCGGGGGAAAGGTGGGCTGCTGGGTTGGGCCGCCCAGATGAGCCGGCCAGCTGGGCCATCTGGCCCAGTGAGAGGGGGGGTTAGGTCCAGGAAGGGGTTTGCTCTCTTTTTTGTTTGTTTGTTTCTTTTTATTTTATTTTCTTTTATCTCTTTTCTGTTTTTTTTCATTTTAATGCATTTAGGCATTTTCTAAAAATATGTTTTCTCCACAATAATTATCAGTGTAATATTTGGCACCCACCGAACATTTTTGTTTAAATTTTTGAAAACTTTTATTATTGACATTAATTTGAATTTAAATTTTTGAAACGGTTTCGAATCATCGCGAGGTTAACAACAGTAACCGTGGTGACGTGGCATCATTAGCGTGGGATTACTGTAGCTTAATTATCCGGGCGTCACATGTGCCAATCATACATTTTAGTCGAACTACACAAGACGATACAATGAACTGTATCCCAGCCAGTGCTTTAACTCTGCTGGAAGTTCTTGATAATCTTTCGATATAATCTCAGCACTAGTAAACAAGAGTGATTTCAACCATACATTTGAAGTGCACAAAAATATATACTATTGAGTGATTCTAGTGAGTGCTTTATCATCTCTTCTGGGACTACATGAATAAGCTTTTTCGCTCAGGTTGGTACCGGCCTAAGGCCTTCATCCATATTAGTTTGTTGTCATCTCTATTTGTATTGTGCTACTGTCATGAGAAACTCCTTTATCTTTGCACGTTAAACTTTTGCAACCTATGATACATGGCAATGCTTTGAGTGTTGAGCTAATTGGCACTGATTAAATAAACTAATACCTCTCTTTAAGCAAGACTACTATGCTGCTAACTTTACCCATTAAGATAATGAGGGTGCTTCTATTTGTTAGTGTATGTTTCATCAACTAGTCCCACTATTACAGTAATCTCACTCTCTCAATATATGTGCCAACAGGGATGCTCGATTTTGGTGAAACTGCACAAAAACTTTGGGTGCTTCATTGCCTCGACTACTTCCTTCCTTTCCTGTCAGTCGCTTATATCGGCTTGCTTCCTTCCTTTCCTATCAGTCGATTCGCTTATCTCGGCTTCTAGTCAAAGGAAATAGTATTTGATATGCTACCTCACACAGGTTGGTACTGGTCTTTATCCTGATTATTGTGCTTGTCATATGTATTGGTAATTTGGTATTGTGCTACTGTTTGTCGATTTCATAAAGGAGTAACTTGGAGCCTGAACTCGCAGGCAAATCATTACATTGGGTGATTTCAGTAGAACTGCACAAAAAGATCAAATGGACAAATACTTATGCTGCTGCTATGTACTCCAAAGTTCACTCACACAAGCATCGATGTTGACAAGAAAAAGTGCCTATATTCATTCGAGTATCAATCGGCGACAACAAGTTATCAAACTCTAAGTATTAGGAGAGTGAACACCAAAAATATTGCTTGGCGCATAGCCCAGAAAAATGCAGTACAGTCTTTGGTCCCAACTTGTGCCTTTTGGTTATCGGCACATATGGTAGCGAACTGTATGGCATGGAGTCTAAAGATTCCAGACAAGTTGGTTGACGCATATATTCATCTGGCAGTTAATCAGCACGCCAACGATGCTCCATTTCAGTTGAACTGCACAAAAAATTTGGGTGGTTCATTTTCTCAACCGCCTCCTTTCTTGTCTGTAATGTAGAATTTTGGCGAGCTACATGACCAAAATGAGCCAGTAAACTAGTTGGATGAAAGTAGTGGCCAAGTGGCTCAAACCTCCCTCGGCACGAGGCCACTATTTGAGGATAAACCTACAAGCAAAGTTCAGATTGTCTGTGCTGCCTCTTATGTACTCGAAAGTTTACTCGTACAAGCATTAATTTTAGCAAGAAGTACCTCCGACTAAACACCATTTACCAGTCTGTACCCTAGATAATTAAAGTTCGTCAATGGATGATATTGGTTGTGATCTCAATCATTTGGATGCATAAACATACTGAACATGTGTATATATGAATCCTTTTGTGAATTATCTATGAATATTGTCTTGTGATATGTCAATCATTTGGATGCATGGGCATGCTGAACTTGTGTATATATGAATCTTTTGAGTTGTTGATTGTGAATGTTGGCTATGAATATGAATGTGTCCCGTGAACCTGAGTTTGATATGAATGTTTACCTTTTCTGTTGTACTTGTGTGTGAACTTGTTAGTATGTCTACTGTGGGATTTGTGATATGTGGGTGTCAGCGGCAAACCTTCTTCCCGAGAAGAATTGCACCTGCTTTGTTAGGGTAGCAACGGTGCATCATCTCTTTTTAATCTCTTTGCTCTGTCTTCCCCCTCCCCCGCTCAACCCATGCCGTAATGTTTTTGGCCTCAAAACAAACATAGTACTGCGTTGTTTTTGGGGCTTGATGAAAAATTGAATGCTGGTTTCTGTAGGTTTGCCCGCCCAGCAAATGGGCTGCTGGTCCACCACGGACTGGGAGGCTAAAAATACAAGTTGTATGGTGCAGAGGCAAGTAAAAAACGCCATTGAGAGCCATCCATTGAAAAAATCACGTCTGATGTGCTTCTTCAGTAGCGCCGCCGGCCCCCTCTTTAATCCAGTTCGCTCCATTCCCCAACCGGCAACACGGGATGGAAGTTTATTTCCCCCTCGCGCCTTCCGGGGGATTGAAGAAGCGCGGCATCGAATCCAACACCGGTGATGGCTGCTTGTCCAAGTGATTTTCAGATAAGAAACTGCATGTTTCAGAGGCAGAGCATTTAAATCAACAGGCACTTTTCAAACATGGATAACAGAATGTTGGAAATTTTATTCATGGTAAAAATGGAACTAACAACAAGTTAACATCATGCTGATCAACATTCATGTATAGCACATCTTCATATGATGCAAACTCAAAAAGATATGCTATTTTCAAAATGGCAAGACAATTTTTTTTTAAACTGGGAATGGCAAGACAATGTTGAGTTTGCAAAAAACTGGGTAAACTAGGGACGAAATTTTGGCAAGTGTTAGATATTTTTCAACTGCACCAGTTGGAATCGAACCTGGGCAGTACAGCTTTTGGGTGAGAGGGCTGCAGCCACCGGGCTAGTGCGGTATGTTCGAAAGAGTGAAGTCGTCTTCCCCGGCTCCGGCTCTTTACCGTCCGTGTGCGCTCGCCGTGGCGCCTCCGTATGTCGTTGTCAACATGCTGAACAAACGAAAGGAATCCGAAGAGGACTGTACACCGAGAGAATGACAGCGGGGACCCACCAGGTCCAAGCCATACGGAAGCAAGTGCCCCATTGGAAAAAAAAGCTTCCTTCTAATTGTATACTGACCTTGGGTCCCACGGGTTTGTCAACCTTAGTCAATAAACAAAATAAATTTCCAACAATGTCTGTCATCAGGGAGCTTTTTTCAGGGGTATTGGGGATCTTTCTCTTTTTTTGTTGCGGGAAAAGGGTATCGGGGATCTAGCTGGTATCATTTTTTCCAGAGGGCGAACAAGTATTAGCTAGGCCTAGGTTTTGTTTTCTAACATGCATAGCCCAAAACATACGGAGACATTTCAACTTATTTTTTGAGGTCCATACCGGCCTATGGGCCTCCCAGCGTAGGTTTTACTTTTTCTTAAAGATCGGCAGCCCAATGTATTTTTTTAATAAAACACAGATCTCTGTTCTATTTATCTATATATAAGAATAATAATGTTGTGTCCAATTTATGTTTTCCCTTCTAACCACATTATATATATTTATATTATTACTATTATCATATATTTTATAGAGACTTATATATACATTATAAAAAACATCCCATGTGTTATTAACTTATAAAAGTAAAATTTTAATAGAAGTTGGCAAGGAAAATCCTGGTTGTTTTTGACTCACAGGCAAGGAAAATCCTGGTGATTGAGTACAAAATCTTGCAAAGATTTTAAGGACCAATGTAATAATAACACGCTCATTTTTGTTTTGAGCAATAACTCGCGAATTTGTTAATTATATATATATAATGTGTTGCTCTAGTTTATTTTTTGATATTAATTGCTCCTTCTAACCTAACATTATATATAGAACGAGCCCAGCTAATTCGTGTATTTCAAGAAAGTGCAAATGGGCTGGGATTTCATAGAAAATATTAAATGGGCCGCATTGACGCGAAATTATTTGTTCACCCAGCCCAGCAAATGGAGTGTAATTTCTAGAAAACATGGGTTAAATATATGCCACATTTTTGCAGGCTGACATGTGGGCCAATAGGTCGAAGCCTACGCAAGGCATTGTCAACTTGGTCAACAAATGATTATGACATCCACAGCCATTGGATTTATAACCACCGGCCGACATGCACCTTCAATCTCTCGTCTTCTTCCTCCAACGTCGCCGGGACTGCCTGGTCCGGCCTCCGGCGGCTAGCGGCTCTGCTTAGCACGCATCGCTACGAAGCGCTACCCCACCGCCGGCCAGGCTATCCCTCCACCCCTCCACACCTCATGTTATTCTGCACCGACTGCAGCCCCACGCCGCAGCAGAACCAGTTATAACCCTTGTACTCCTCTCAATCTGCGACTCCACTGCCGCGTCTTCCCATCTCCGGGTCATTCCTGTCCGGGGCCTCGCCGTCATCCATCACCTCGCTGCGGTCAGTGCGGCGTGGTCAACAAACGAGAGTCATTGGAAGAGGACTGTACGTGGAGAGCCTGACAGCTGGGACCCATGAGGTCCATGGTCGCACACAAGGAAAGTTCCTCCTTATTACGCTGAGAAAAATGTTTCCTCCCCCTGACAGCTGGGACCCACCGGCTGTATCTTCGGACGGAAGGAAGTGCCTCCTTGTTATGCGAAAAAACTATTCCTCCTGATGACAGCTGGGACCCGGCAGATTTGGTGGCTGACTTGTGGGCCTACTAAGCGGACGTGTACGCAGGGCTTTGTGAACTTAATCAACAAATGATTCTAGCAGCTGGACTGTTGGGTGTTAATCTATGTTCTTGCTCCTGTCTCCCGTGGGCGGCAGTGCTGTCGTGCACCCGAACCAGTCAAGTTTCCCACTCCTCTCCATCTGCGACTCCACTACCGCGTCTTCCCCATCTCCGGGTCGTTCCAGTCTGGGGCCTCGCCATCGTCCATCGGCCTTGGTGCGCTCGGCACGGTGTGGTCAACAAACAAGAGTCATCGGAAGATGACTGTACGTGAGAGGCTGAGAGTGGGGACGCACCACGCCCATGGACGCATGCATGCAACTGCATCCTTTTTACCGTGAAAAATAATGTTTTCTCCCCTGACTGCTGGGACCCACCAGCTACATCTTCGCATGCAAGGAAGTGCGCCCTTATTACGAGCAAAAAAAGATTCCCCCCTGACAGTTGGGACCCAGCAGCTATATCTTCGCACGCAAGGAAGTGCGTCCCTATCCTCCCTGATAGCTGGGACCCACCCGGTCGAAGCGTATGTACCGTTGTTTGTCTTCTCACGAACGTGTACGTACATACTGGTCGATCGGTCACTCTGCAACGATGAACCGTGGATGAGTAAGTAGCAGCACATGTCATAGTAGAGCCCCCCACGTAGCAGTTCAGGTTGTCCCGTCTAAACCGTGTACACGTACATACAGCCACACACCAAAAAATACGGCCACGTACGTACATACGGGCGGGGTCTCGAATGCCTACTCGCGCATACGTACGGCCAGGGCTCCTGTACATGGAGAGGCAGCGACGGCGTCCTGTTCATCGTAAACCAATCGGCTGGATCGGAACAAAGAAATTGCGTCGTGTTCATGGGGAGGCAACGGAATGCTCGTGTTCATCGGGAGGCAATGGAATATGTCGTGTTCATCAGGAGCCAACCGGCTTGGACGGAACAGCCGATCGAAACGAGGCATGGCGTACCGCAGAACGGAGGAAACGGCCTTGTGTTCGACCGGCCACGGTCGAAACGGGATCCTGTTCATCGGGAGGGGTGTGGCGTACCGCAAGACGGAGGAAACGGACTTCTCTTGGACCTCCTACGGTCGAAATAGGGTCCTATTGATCGAGACGGGTGTGCGTACTGCAAAACGGAGGAAACGGACTTGTATTGGAGTGCTACGGTCGAAACGGGGGTCCTGTTCATCAGGAGGGGTGTGGCGTACTGCAAAATGGGACTCCACGGGCTATTGTTCATCTCCACCGTCGACCTCCTCCAGCCTCCACGGGCTACTGTTCATCCACCGTCGACCTCCTCCAGCCTCCACCTGCGACTGTTCATCCACGGCCTCCTGTTCATCCAGCCTCCACCGCTCCTCCACCGGCTACTGTTCAACCAGCCCTCTCCATGGGGTCCTGTTCAAGCACCCCTCCACGGGCTACTGTTCATCCAGCCCTCCAACGGCTACTCTTCACCCAGCCCTCCACGGGGCCGTCATGTTCATCCAGCCCTCCACAGGTTCCTGTTCATCCACCCCCAACCGGCTCGATCGATCGAGGTCCTGTTCATCCAGCGGCAACAACCTCTATGAAGGAAATATGCCCTAGAGGCAATAATAAAGTTGTTATCTATATTTCCTTATATCATGATAAATGTTTATTATTCATGCTAGAATTGTATTAACCGGAAACTTAGTACATATGTGAATACATAGACAAACAGAGTGTCCCTAGTATGCCTCTACTTGACTAGCTCGTTAATCAAAGATGGTTAAGTTTCCTAACCATAGACATGTATTGTCATTTGATGAACGGGATCACATCATTAGAGAATGATGTGATGGAAAAGACCCATCCGTTAGCTTAGCATTAATGATCGTTTAGTTTTATTGATATTGCTTTCTTCATGACTTATACATGTTCCTCTGACTATGAGATTATGCAACTCCCGAATACCGGAGGAACACTTAGTGTGCTATCAAACGTCACAACGTAACTGGGTGACTATAAAGATGCTCTACAGGTGTCTCCGATGGTGTTTGTTGAGTTGGCATAGATTGAGATTAGGATTTGTCACTCCGAGTATCGGAGAGGTATCTCTGGGCCCTCTCAGTAATGCACATCACTATAAGCCTTGCAAGCAATTGACTAATGAGTTAGTTGCGGGATGATACATTACGGAATGAGTAAAGAGACTTGCTGGTAACGAGATTGAACTAGGTATGAGGATACCGAACTACTGGCAGGCCAGCCGGGCCGTGAGCGCGGTGGGAACGGGCTTCCCAAAAAGCGAGCCCCGGCCCGGGTCAGCATAGAATGGGGGGGACGGCCCTAATGTTGTGTTGGCCGGGTTGCGGGCGATCAAATCTCGGGCAAGTAACATACCGATGACAAAGGGAACAACATATGTTGTTATGCGGTTTGACCGATAAAGATCTCCGTAGAATATGTAGGAACCAATATGAGAATCCAAGTTCCGCTATTGGTTATTGACCGAAGATGTGTCTCGGTCATGTCTACATAGTTCTCGAACCCGTAGGGTCCGCACGCTTAACGTTCGATGATGATTTGTATTATGAGTTATGTGATTTGATGACCGAAGTTTGTTCGAAGTCCTGGATAAGATCACGGACATGACGAGGAGTCTCGAAATGGTCGAGACATAAAGAGTGATATATTGGATGATGTTATTCGGACACCGGATGAGTTCCGGGAGGTACCAGAGGGTTATCGAAACCCCCTGGGGGAACTAATGGGCCTTCATGGGCCTTAGTAGGGAGAGAGAAGGGCCACAAGGGGCTGGCCGCCCCCCTGGGTCCGAATTGGACTAGGGGATGGGGGCGGCGCCCCCCTTTCCTTCCCTTCCCCCTCTCCCTTCCTTCTTCCCCCTTCCTCCAGGTGGAATCCTACTAGGACTTGGAGTCCTAGTAGGACTCCTC
Organism: Triticum aestivum; assembly: GCF_018294505.1. Classification (NCBI taxonomy): domain Eukaryota; kingdom Viridiplantae; phylum Streptophyta; class Magnoliopsida; order Poales; family Poaceae; genus Triticum; species Triticum aestivum. Next base: position 400,978,280 of record NC_057805.1, read on the forward strand.
TCTCCTGGCTCGCCCTACAGGGGTCGGCCGGCCTCCCCCTCCCCTCCTTTATATACGGGGGTAGGGGGCACCCTAGAACATACCAAGTCCTCTCTTAGCCGTGTGTGGTTCCCCCCTCCACAGTTACACACCTCGGTCGTATCGTCGTAGTGCTTAGGCGAAGCCCTGCGTCAGTAACATCATCATCACCGTTGCCACGCCATCATGCTGACGGAACTCTCCCTCGGCCTCAACTGGATCAAGAGCTCGAGGGACGTCATCGTGCTGAATGTGTGCTGAACACGGAGGTGTCGTATGTTCGGTGCTTGGATCGGTTGGATCGTGAAGACGTTCGACTACATCAACTGCGTTACTAAACTCCTCCGCTTTCGGTCTACGAGGGTACGTGGACACACTCTCCCCGCTCGTTGCTATGCTTCTCCTAGATAGATCTTGCATGATCGTAGGAATTTTTTTGAAATACTACGTTCCCCAACACTCTACTACTACGGGGTCCTATTCATCCAATCCCCCACCGGGAACTGTTCATCCAACCCCCCCTCCCAACAACGCTCACTGTTCATCAAGAGGCAGCAGGTTCGATCGGCTTCAGTTAGCAGCTGTAGCGAAGGAATCGCTTGATCGCGTTCAGTTAACAGCCAGATCAATCGATCGCTCGGGTTCAGTAACGCGTAGCCTGCAGTGCAATCGCTCGGGTTCAGTAGGCGAATGCTTCGCTCAGGTTCAGTTAGAGCCCAACGCCTCGCACCCACGCGCGTACGTGTACGAGATAAACGTGCATCGCTCGGCCCCCAACCACCCACCGTAACCGGGAACTCCCCGATATTTTCCTCGCCCTCGCTTCTACCACGGTTTTTTCCATCATCGACGGCCCAAAGAATGTCATGCAGCTGCGTCTCCGGCCCGCCCAGGACGAAAAGCCCATTTTCTGTCATGATTTTTTTGTCATAGAAGTACGAGCCCACCACATCTATGATGATACCGGGTTTTGTCACAATTATCTTCATAGAAGTGTCATAAGCATGCCAGGAAAAAAACTCGTTCGACCCAAAATTTCACGGATGTGTCTTTTTTTTTAGTGATAACAACCAAGATCTCGGTATCTTCCATGCTAGATACATTATAGGCGGTTCCCAAACAGAATGGTAAAGTTTTTACCCCCCCCCCTCCACCAACAAATACACTCCACGGCTAACCAAATCCACGGGTACCGTCCATACCAACAACTGTCCTGGGAGAGTTATGTTTGATATTTATATTTTGATATGATTTCGAGCAATGGAACTGGGCATCCCGATTACCAGCCACTTTCTCGTGAATGACAAGTGAATAAACACTCATCGTGACAATAACCCACCTAGCATGGAAGATACTAACAGCCCCCAGTCGCTAGATGGGCGATTCGGGCATACAAAACAGATTATTATTTGAAGGTTTAGAGTTTGGCACATGCAAATTTACTTGGAACGGCAGGTAAATACCGCATATAGATAGGTATGGTGGACTCATATGGAACAACTTTGGGTTTATGGAAGTGAATGCATAAGCAGTATTCCCGCTTAGTACAAGTGAAGGCTAGCAAAAGATTGAAGAGCGACCAATGAGAGAGTGACAACGGTCATAAACATGCATTGAAATTAACCAACATTTAGTGCAAGCATGAGTATGATATAAATCACCGAACATAAATATCGTGGAGGCTATGTTGTTTTTGTTTGAACTACATGCGTGAACATGTGCCAAGTCAAGGCACTTAAATCATTCAAAGGAGGATACCATCCTATCATACTATATCATAACCATTTTAAAAGCATGTTGGCATGCAAGGTAAACCATTATCAGCTCCTAGCTAATTAAGCAGGGCATGAGTAACTATAATCTCTAATTGTCATTGCAAATATGTTTCATTCATAATGGGCTGAATCAAGAACTATGAGCTAATCATATTTACAAAAAATACAAAATAAGTCGAGTTCGTACCAGATTTTCTTCATCTCAATCATTTCATCAAATATCGTCATTATTGCCTTTCACCTACACGACCGAACAGTGTGAATAATAATAAGAGTGCATGTGCATTGGACTAAGCTGGAATCTGCAAACATTTATTCAAAAGAGAATACAAAGTAATATGGGCTCTTTGTTAGATTAACAATAATGCATATGAGAGCCACTCAACATTTTCATCATGGTCTTCTCCTTACGACCCAAAGAAAGGAAAAAGAATTTCAAAGAAACACACAGAGTTTTTGTTTTTCTGAAGAAAGTAAAACAAGAACGAGAAAAACTATTTACATGGGAAAGCTCCCAACAAGTGAAAGAAGAATGAGAAATCTTTTTGGGTTTTCTTTTAATACTACTACTAAATAAACTAGAAAGAAAACTAAAAAGAAGCAAGCGCTAATTTTTTGGATTTTCTCAAAGTTTTTCAAACACACGAGAAGAAATGAATGAAAATAAACTTGCATGAATAGTACAATGAGAAAGTATGAACACCGAACTGAAATGAGTGTGTGAACATGAATGTAATGTCGGTGAGAATTACGTACTCCCCCAAGCTTAGGCTTTGGGCCTAAGTTGGTCTAGGGCCACGGCTGGCCCGGATAGTATCCAATGTCATAGTTGGGGTTGTACTGAGGTGCAGGTGCCACTGCTTGAAGAGCTGTAGTGTGGAGGCGAGCGGCCTCCCCCTCTCTCTCATACTCATTTGCCTCCTCTCTGGTAAGTATCTCCATTTTACCTAAAAGTTGAATAAGGCAGGAGCGGGAAGCGTAATATAGAAGACGCGCTCCCTGTCAAAGATTAGTCGGTACAGGAGGGCTTGTTCGCTCCTCTCAAGAAACTGGTAGCAAACCATAGCATCATTATCAAGGTAAGCTGGTGGTAACTCAACATCATTTTCTCTTATGGGTACCCCGAGATAATTAGCTAACCGGATGGCATAAATCCCAGCAAAGAGATGTCCATCCTTAGCATTATTATGTAATCGCCTTGCAACAATAGCCCCCAAGTTATATCATTTATCACGAATTACTGCACTCTTGAGCACACTAAGATCTGATGCACAAAGGTGGCTATGGTCATGTTTACCATTAATGCATCTACCTATAAAGAGAGCAAAATAATGTATAGCAGGAAAGTGAATGCTCCCTATAGTAGAAAGTGAATGCTCCCTATGGTAGCTTGTCTTACATAAAGAGAGCAAAATAATGTATAGCAGGAAAGTGAACACGTCTGCATCGAGCTACTGCCGCCGTTGTGTTGTTGCCTCCCCCTCTCATCCTGGTCTTCCTCTGGATCAACCTGACCACCCAGGAGCTCGCCAACACCTTCCCTTGGCCGCTATCGCCAGCCACCACCATCCACGACGACCAGGAGCGTCGCCCGATGAGTCCTGCTCGGCCACGTCTCCGCCCAACCCGCGTGGCGCGCACCAAGCCACCGGCCAGGCGTAACTGTAGCCACCACCGCCCTCACCGAACCACGCCAACCACTGCCACCTCCCCTAACCGTAGTAATTTCCGCTGCCGCAGTCAGCTCAGACGGCACCGCTCAGGGCGCATGGCTCACCTCGGAGCCGACCAGCGCGCCCTGCCATACTGCGGCCAGCCACCATCCTCACCTAACCATGTCGGCCACGCCTACCTCGCCTGCCGCTATAATGATCATTGGCGTCGTGCTTATCCTCTGGACACCGCAGAACCGCCTCCCTGGCGCTATAAAAAGATCCCGAGCTCGTTTAGCCCCTCCACACATCACTCATCTCCTCCCTGGAAACCACCTCGGGCAGCCAAACGACCGGGAACGGTCATCTTCTTCCTCTCCGGTAGCTACGGCCACCGCCCTTGTCTTGTTGATTCCGATGCCACCAGGGCCTCCCCCTCTCCACTCTCTTCACCAAGAGCTCTCTCTTGATCCCACAAACCCGGCCCACTTCTCAATTCTGCTCGAGATCACTTGTAGGCGAAAGCCCCAATTCGTCTCCGCCGGAGCTCTTTGGGTGAGCTTGCCGACGGCGACTCCGTCCACCCCTACAACCATGGCGAGCACCGAAAGGATCACCACGACCCCCTGAGCATGCTCGTGTGCTCAGAACTCCGAGGGGAGCCGTCGTTCGCCGGCGAGGACCATCGGAGTCCCGCCTCTGTTCTGCCAGAGAGGGAGGCGCGCGCGAAGACCAGTCAAACTATTGGGGAACACAATATTTCAAAAAAATTCCTACGATCATGCAAGATCTATCTAGGATATGCATAGCAACGAGCGGGGAGAGTGTGTCCACGTACCCTCGTAGACCGAAAGCGGAAGCGTTAAGTAACGCGGTTGATGTAGTCGAACGTATTCGCGATCCAACCGATCAAGTATCGAACGCACGACACCTCCACGATCTGCACACGTTGAGCTCGGTGACGTCCCTCGAACTCTAGATCCAGCTGAGGCCGAGGGAGAGTTTCGTCAGCACGACGGCGTGGTGACGGTGATGTTGAAGTTATCGACGCAGGGCTTCGCCTAAGCACTACGACAATATGACCGAGGTGGAAATCTGTGGAGGGGGGCACCGCACACGGCTAAAATCAACTTGTGTGTCTATGGGGTGCCCCCCTCCCCCGTATATAAAGGAGTGGGGGAGGGGGAGGGCCGGCCTCCTATGGCGTGCCCCAAGGGGGGATTCCTACTCCTACTAGGAGTAGGTTTCCCCCCCTTTCCTAGTCCAACTAGGAGGGGGAAGGAAGTGGAAGAGGGAGAGAAGGAAAGGGGGCCCCCTCCTCCCCAATTCAGATTGGGCTTGGGGGCGCGCCTCACCACTTGGCCGCCTCCTCCTCTCTTCCACCATGGCCCATTAAGGCCCATTAACTCCCCGAAGGGTTCTGGTAACCCCCCAGTACTCCGGAAAATGCCCGAACTCATCCAAAACCTTTCCGGTGTCCAAACATAACCTTCCAATATATCAATCTTCATGTCTCGACCATTTTGAGACTCCTCGTCATGTCCATACATCAAATCACAAAACTCATAATACATATCGTCATCGAACGTTAAGTGTGCGGACCCTACGGGTTCGAGAACTATGTAGACATGACCGAGACTCATCTCCGGTCAATAACCAATAGCGGAACCTGGATGCTCATATTGGTTCCTACATATTCTATGAAGATCTTTATCGGTCAAACCGCATAACAACATACGTTGTTCCCTTTGTCATCGGTATGTTAGTTGCCCGAGATTCGATCGTCGGTATCATCATACCTAGTTCAATCTCGTTACCGGCAAGTCTCTTTACTCGTTGCTTAATGCATCATCCCGCAACTAACTCATTAGTCGCATTGCTTGCAAGGCTTATAGTGATGTGCATTACCGAGAGGGCCCAAGATACCTCTCCGACAATCAGAGTGACAAATCCTAAGCTCGATCTATGCCAACTCAACAAACACCATTGGAGACACCTGTAGAGCATCTTTATAATCACCCAGTTACGTTGTGATGTTTGATAGCACACTAAGGGTTCCTCCGGTATTCGGGAGTTGCATAATCTCATAGTCATAGGAACATGTATAAGTCATGAAGAAAGCAACAGCAACAAACTAAACGATCATAGTGCTAAGCTAACGGATGGGTCTTGTCAACTACATCATTCTCTAATGATGTGACCCCGTTCATCAAATGACAACTCATGTCTATGGCTAGGAAACTTAACCATCTTTGATTAACGGGCTAGTCAAGTAGAGGCATACTAGTGACACTCTGTTTGTCTATGTATTCACACATGTACTAAGTTTCTGGTTAATACAATTCTAGCATGAATAATAAACATTTATCATGATATAAGGAAATATAAATAACAACTTTATTATTGCCTCTAGGGCATATTTCCTTCAGTCTCCCACTTGCACTAGAGTCAATAATCTAGATTACATGGTAATGATTCTAACACCCATGGAGTCTTGGTGCTGATCATGTTTTGCTCGTGAGAGAGGCTTAGTCAACGGGTCTGCAACATTCAGATTTGTATGTATTTTGCAAATCTCTATGTCTCCCTCCTTGACTTGATCGTGGATGGAATTGAAGCGTCTCTTGATGTGCTTGGTTTTCTTGTGAAATCTGGATTCCTTTGCCAAGGCAATTGCACCAGTATTGTCACAAAAGATTTTCATTGGACCCGATGCACTAGGTATGACACCTAGATCGGATATGAACTCCTTCATCCAGACTCCTTCATTTGCTGCTTCTGAAGCAGCTATGTACTTCGCTTCACACGTAGATCCCGCCACGACGCTTTGCTTAGAACTGCACCAACTGACAGCTCCACCGTTCAATATAAATACGTATCCGGTTTGTGACTTAGAGTCATCCGGATCAGTGTCAAAGCTTGCATCGAGGTAACCATTTACGACGAGCTCTTTGTCACCTCCATAAATAAGAAACATATCCTTAGTCCTCTTCATGTATTTTAGGATGTTCTTGACCGTTGTCCAGTGATCCACTCCTGGATTACTTTGGTACATCCCTGCTAAACTGATAGCAAGGCACACATCAGGTCCGGTACACAGCATTGCATACATGATAGAACCTATGGCTGAAGCATAGGGAATGACTTTCATTTTCTCTCTATCTTCTGCAGTGGTCGGGCATTGAGTCTGACTCAACTTCACACGTTTTAACACAGGCAAGAACCCTTTCTTTGCTTGATCCATTTTGAACTTCTTCAAAACTTTATCAAGGTATGTGCTTTGTGAAAGTCCAATTAAGCGTCTTGATCTATCTCTATAGATCTTGATGCCCAATATATAAGCGGCTTCACCGAGGTCTTTCATTGAAAATCTCTTATTCAAGTATCCTTTTATGCTATCCAGAAATTCTACATCATTTCCAATCAACAATATGTCATCCACATATAATATTAGAAATGCTACAGAGCTCCCACTCACTTTCTTGTAAATACAGGCTTCTCCAAAAGTCTGTATAAAACCATATACTTTGATCACACTTGTCAAAACATTTATTCCAACTCCGAGATGCTTGCACAAGTCCATAAATGAATCGCTGGAGCTTGCACACTTTTTTAGCATCCTTTGGATCGACAAAACCTTCTGGTTGCATCATATACAACTCTTCTTCTAGAAATCCGTTCAGGAATGCAGTTTTGACATCCATTTGCCAAAATTTATAATCATAAAATGCGGCAATTGCTAACATGATTCGGATGGACTTAAGCATCGCTACGGGTGAGAAGGTCTCATCGTAGTCAACTCCTTGAACTTGTTGAAAACCTTTCGTAACAAGTCGAGCTTTGTAGACAGTAACATTACCGTCAGCGTCAGTCTTCTTCTTGAAGATCCATTTATTCTCTATGGCTTGCCGATCATCGGGCAAGTCAACCAAAGTCCATACTTTGTTCTCATACATGGATCCCATCTCAGATTTCATGGCCTCAAGCCATTTCGCGGAATCTGGTCTCATCATCGCTTCCTCATAGTTCGTAGGTTCGTCATGGTCAAGTAACATGACCTCTAAAACAGGATTACCGTACCACTCTGGTGCGGATCTTACTCGGGTTGACCTACGAGGTTCGGTAGTAACTTGATCAGAAATTTCATGATCAACATCATTAGCTTCCTCACTAATTGGTGTAGGAATCACTGGAACTGACTTCTGTGATGTACTACTTTCCAATTCGGGAGAAGGTACAATTACCTCATCAAGTTCTACTTTCCTCCCACTCACTTCTTTCGAGAGAAACTCCTTCTCTAGAAAGGATCCATTCTTAGCAACGAATATCTTGCCTTCCGATCTGTGATAGAAGGTGTACCCAACAGTCTCTTTTGGGTATCCTATGAAGACACATTTCTCTGATTTGGGTTCGAGCTTATCAGGTTGAAGCTTTTTCACATAAGCATCGCAGCCCCAAATTTAAGAAACGACAACTTGGATTTCTTGCCAAACCACAGTTCATATGGTGTCGTCTCAATGGATTTAGATGGTGCCCTATTTAACGCGAATGCGGCCATCTCTAAAGCATAACCCCAAAACGATAGCGGTAAGTCAGTAAGAGACATCATAGATCGCACCATATCTAATAAAGTGCGGTTACGACGTTCAGACACACCATTTTGTTGTGGTGTTCTGGGTGGCGTGAGTTGCGAAACTATTCCGCATTGTTTCAAATGAAGACCAAACTCGTAACTCAAATATTCTCCTCCACGATCAGATCGTAGAAATTTTATTTTCTTGTTACGATGATTTTCCACTTCACTCTGAAATTCTTTGAACTTTTCAAATGTTTCAGACTTATGTTTCATCAAGTAGATATACCCATATCTTTTTAAATCATCTGTAAAGGTCAGAAAATAATGATACCCGCAGCGAGCATCAACACTCATCGGACCGCATAAATCAGTATGTATTATTTCCAACAAGTTTGTTGCTCGCTCCATTGTTCCGGAGAACGGAGTCTTAGTCATCTTGCCCATGAGGCATGGTTCGCAAGCATCAAGTGATTCATAATCAAGTGATTCCAAAAGCCCATCAGCATGGAGTTTCTTCATGCGCTTTACAACCAATATGACCTAAATGGCAGTGCCACAAATAAGTTGCACTATCATTATTGAACTTATATATTTTGGCCTCAATACTATGAACATGTGTATCACTACTATCGAGATTTAGTAAAAATAGACCACTCATCAAGGGTGCATGACCATAAAAGATATTACTCATATAAACAGAACAACCATTATTCTCTGATTTAAATGAATAACCGTCTCGCATCAAACAAGATCCAGATATAATGTTCATGCTTAACGCTGGCACCAAATAACAATTATTCAGGTCTAAAACTAATCTCGAAGGTAGATGTAGAGGTAGCGTGCCAACGGCGATCACATCGACTTTGGAACCATTTCCCACGCGCATTGTTACCTTGTCCTTAGCCAATCTTCGCTTAATCCGTAGCCCCTGTTTCGAGTTGCAAATATGAGCAGCAGAACCAGTATCAAATACCCAGGCGCTACTGCGAGCATTAGTTAAGTACGCATCAATAACATGTATATCAAATATACCTTTCACTTTGCCATCCTTCATATCCGCCAAATACTTGGGGCAGTTCTGCTTCCAGTGACCAGTCCCTTTGCAGTAGAAGCACTCAGTCATAGGCTTAGGTCCAGACTTGGGCTTCTTCACTTGAGCAGCAACTTGCTTGCTGTTCTTCTTGAAGTTCCCCTTCTTCCCTTTGCCCTTCTTCTTGAAACCGGTGGTCTTGTTGACCATCAGCACTTGATGCTCCTTTTTGATTTCTACCTCCGCAGCCTTTAGCATTGCGAAGAGCTCGGGAATTGTCTTATCCATCCCTTGCATATTATAGTTCATCATGAAGCTTTTGTAGCTTGGTGGCAGTGATTGAAGAACTCTGTCAATGACACTATCAACAGGAAGATTAACTCCCATTTGAGTCAAGTGGTTGTGGTACCCAGACATTCTGAGTATATGTTCACTGACAGAACTATTCTCCTCCATTTTGCAGCTAAAGAACTTATTGGAGACTTCATATCTCTCAATCCGGGCATTTGCTTGAAATATTAACTTCAACTCAAGGAACATCTCATATGCTCCATGACGTTCAAAACGCCGTTGAAGTCCCGGTTCTAAGTCGTAAAGCATGGCACACTAAACTATCGAGTACTCGTCAACATGCGACTGCCAAGCATTCACAATGTCTGCAGTTGCCGGCGTGGGTGGTACACCTAGCGGTGCTTCCAGGACGTAATTCTTCTGTGTAGCAATGAGGATAATCCTCAAGTTACGGACCCAGTCCGTGTAGTTGCTACCATCATCTTTCAACTTAGCTTTCTCTAGGAACGCATTAAAATTCAAAGGAACAGTAGCATGGGACATTGATCTACAACAACATAGACATGCAAAATACTATCACGTACTAAGTTCATGATAAATTAAAGTTTAATTAATCATATTACTTAAGAATTCCCACTTAGATTGACATCCCTCTAATCATCTAAGTGACCACGTGATCCAAATCAACTAAACCACGTCTGATCATCACGTGAGATGGAGCAGTTTTCAATGGTGAACATCACTATGTTGATCATATCTACTATATGATTCACGCTCGACCTTTCGGTCTCAATGTTCCGAGGCCACATCTGCATATGCTAGGCTCGTCAAGTTTAACTCGAGTATTCTGCGTGTGCAAAGCTAGCTTGCACCCGTTGTATGTGAACATAGAGCTTATCACACCCGATCATCACGTGGTGTCTCGGCACGACGAACTGTCGCAACAGTGCATACTCAAGGAGAACACTTATACCTTGAAATTTAGTGAGGGATCATCTTATAATGCTACCGCCAAACTAAGCAAAATAAGATACATAAAGGATAAACATCACATGCAATCAATATAAGTGATATGATATGGCCATCATCATCTTGTGCCTTTGATCTCCATCTACAAAGCACCGTCATGATCACCATCGTCACCGGCTTGACACCTTGATATCCATCGAAGCATCGTTGTCGTCTCGCCAGCTATTGCTTCTACGACTATCGTTACCGCTTAGTGATAAAGTAAAGCAATTACATGGCGATTGCATTTCATACAATAAAGCGACAACCATAAGGCTCCTGCCAGTTGCCAATAACTGCTACAAAACATGATCATCTCATACAACAATTTATATATCATCACGTCTTGACCATATCACATCACAGCATGCCCTGCAAAAACAAGTTAGATGTCCTCTACTTTGTTGTTGCAAATTTTACGTGGCTGCTATGGGCTTAGCAAGAACCGTTCTTACCTACGCATCAAAACCACAATGATTTTTCGTCAAGTGTGCTGTTTTAACCTTCAACAAGGACCGGGCATAGTCATACTTGATTCAACTAAAGTTGGAGAAACAGACACCCACTAGCCACCTGTGTGCGAAGCACAACGGTAGAACCAGTCTCATGAACGCGGTCATGTAATGTCACTCTGGGCCGCTTCATCCAACAATACCGCCGAATCAAAGTATGACATGCTGGTAAGCAGTATGACTATTATTGCCCACAACTCTTTGTGTTCTACTCGTGCATATAACATCTACGCATAGACTTGGCTCCGATGCCACTGTTGGGGAACGCAATATTTCAAAAAAATTCCTACGATCACGCAAGATCTATCTAGGAGATGCATAGCAAAGAGCGGGAAGAGTGTGTCCATGTACCCTCGTAGACCGAAAGCGGAAGCGTTAAGTAACGCGGTTGATGTAGTCGAACGTCTTCGCGATCCAACTGATCAAGTACCGAACGCACGGCACCTCCACGATCTGCACACGTTCAGCTCAGTGACGTCCCTCAAACTCTAGATCCAGCTGAGGCCGAGGGAGAGTTTCGTCAGCACGATGGCGTGGTGACGGTGATGATGAAGTTACCGACGCAGGGCTTCGCCTAAGCACTACGACAATATGACCGAGGTGGAATCTGTGGAGGGGGGCACCGCACACGGCTAAAATCAACTTGTGTCTCTATGGGGTGCCCCCTCCCCCGTATATAAAGGAGTGGAGGAGGGGGAGGGCTGGCCTCCTTTGGCGCGCCCCAAGGGGGGATTCCTACTCCTACTAGGAGTAGGTTTCCCCCCTTTCCTAGTCCAACTAGGAGGGGGGAGGAAGTGGAAAAGGGAGAGAAGGAAAGGGGGGCCGCCCCGCTCCCCAATTCGGATTGGGCTTGGGGGGGCGTGCCCCACCACTTGGCCGCCTCCCCCTCTCTTCCACCATGTCCCATTAAGGCCCATTAACTCCTCGGGGGGTTCCGGTAAACCCCCGGTACTCCGGAAAATGCATGAACTCATCCGAAACCTTTCCGGTGTCCAAACATAACCTTCCAATATATCAATCTTCATGTCTCGACCATTTCGAGACTCCTCGCCATGTCCGTGATCACATCCGGGACTCCGAAAAACCTTCGGTACATCAAATCACAAAACTCATAATACATATCGTCATCGAACGTTAAGCGTGCGGACCCTACGGGTTCGAGAACTATGTAGACATGACCGAGACTCATCTCCGGTCAATAACCAATAGCGGAACCTGGATGCTCATATTGGTTCCTACATATTCTACAAAGATCTTTATCATTCAAACCGCATAACAGCATACGCTGTTCCCTTTGTCATCGGTATGTTACTTGCCCGAGATTCGATCGTCGGTATCATCATACCTAGTTCAATCTCGTTACCGGCAAGTCTCTTTACTCGTTCTGTAATGCATCATCCTGCAACTAACTCATTAGTCACATTGCTTGCAAGGCTTATGGTGATGTGCATTACCGAGAGGGCCCAGAGATGCCTCTCCGACAATCGGAGTGACAAATCCTAATCTCGATCTATGCCAACTCAACAAACACCATCGGAGACACGTGTAGAGCATCTTTATAATCACCCAGTTACGTTGTGACGTTTGATAGCACACTAAGTGTTCCTCCGGTATTCGGGAGTTGCATAATCTCATAGTCATAGGAACATGTATAAGTCATGAAGAAAGCAATAGCAACAAACTAAACGATCATAGTGCTAAGCTAACGGATGGGTCTTGTCAATCACATCATTCTCTAATGATGTGATCCCGTTCATCAAATGACAACTCATGTCTATGGCTAGGAAACTTAACCATCTTTGATTAACGGGCTAGTCAAGTAGAGGCATACTAGTGACACTCTGTTTGTCTATGCATTCACACATGTACTAAGTTTCCGGTTAATACAATTCTAGCATGAATAATAAACATTTATCATGATATAAGGAAATATAAATAACAACTTTATTATTGCCTCTAGGGCATATTTCCTTCACAAACCTGACCAGTGTGCCAGGCAGGCCCACTGTCAGTGACCTGATGTCGTGCTCGAGTCGTTAAGTGGAAGCGCATTCACCAGAGTACGTTTTCATCGTTCAGAAATCGTATTTTCATTTGAACCATTTTCTTTTTCTGTTTTAATTTAAATTCAGATTTGACCCTAACTTTGACTGCCTCTAGTTTGTAAACCACGACTTCAAATGACTTGATTCTTTTTCTGTTATTTCTCAAATTTCATCTAGTTTATTTTAGTATTTATTTCAAAAATTTCAAACAACTCTTTAGCATTGTTTGACTTTATGTGGTAATAGCAATATTTTGAAAATAGGAAAAACAAGGGAAGATAAAAAAATCAAAGTTTTGGAGTGCACCCAATCTTTCTGCATGCTCAAGGGAAGCATCTTGAACACATGATATGGTGAATGCATAAATTTGTGTTTGCAAGTATAATTGAATTATGAGTATGTTGAATTTGCATATTGCTAGTCATACATGCATGATCCCCTTGATGGTATTTTATCTTCATTTAAACACGAAGCATAAATGAGTATGGTTATTTTCATGTGCCATATATGCCTATGTTGGTCTAGGCTAATTTGCAGGAAAAACAGTCACGAGGAAAGTGACCGTGAGACTAAAATCTCGTTGTGACGAGAATGATCAGTGAGGATATGTTGGGACATACCAGGTGGTGACCCTGTTGGGTACTACTAAGGAAATATATTGTGCTAACCGCTGCAGGAAAACTTAAACCTCCTGAGTCGACTGTAGATTGAGTCTTGCTCCGGTAACCCCCATACTGGTTTCGTGATACCACTTGTCCCCTCCACAGATCGGGTACGGTTCAGTAAGTTGTTAACCCCTTTCCCTGCACACACCATACAGAGAGGCTGCGATGAAGGTTTCCAGGTACCGGTTGCAATGCCAGACATCTGGTCAGGGGGCATGGGTGTATCCAGGTGGGCCGAGAGGGGGGGCACCCCTTGTAATCCGCGCGTGTTAATAGTGATCCCATGCTACTCGAGACGATGGTGTCCCCGCCTTAGAGTTTCTCTTGAACGGTGCTTTGGGTGATTCCTGGCATCCAGAAAGTTAATCTGGTGTGTGCTGGTCAGGTGTGTTTTCAACCCAAAGGCCGTAGTGGGAATTAGTCAGTGTTTCGGTGTTGGATAGAGAAATCCTATACACGTGGGCAAAGAGTACACCCTCTGCAGAGTTACATCTATTCAAATAGCCGTGTCAGCGGTTAATGACTACAGTCTGGGTTGGTCAAGTGTCGGTCTTACTGTCAGTCTCCGGAGGAAATAATTAAATTGATCATGGTTCATTTTGCAGGATAATTAATATCACTGCTGGTGCTATTGTGTATATTGTTGTTGACGTGAATATTATTGTGGACTAACCTTTTCCTCTTATGTGCAACCTTGAGTATCTCTTGGGATGGCTAGACTACCTGAGACACTCAATTTTCTTTTCTTTTCTGGGTATCACTTGGGTGGCTCGTCCACCTGGATACTCATTTCTTTTCAAGACCTCTCGAGGCGTAGCTTTTAGACACCCGTTTGGCATTTCTTTTCAAGATCTCTCAAGGCGTCGCTTTTAGACACCCGTTTGACATTTTTTTTCAGGACCTCTCGAGGCGTCGCTTTTAGACACCCGTTTGGCATTTCTTTTCAAGACCTCTCGAGGCGTCGCTTTTAGACACCCGTTTGACATTTCTTTTCAAGACCTCTCGAGGCGTCTCTTTCAGACACCCGGTTGGCACTTTTCTTGGAATTCCTTGGGCGGTCCAATGCTCGATGCTCCATTTCATTTCCTTGATTTACTACTAACATGGTTTATTTATCCTTCCACACCGTATGAATATTTACCGTGCCATGCCTTAATTTTCAGTCATCACAAGCATATAATTTAATTCATCATGAGCATATGCATTCGGTATATCTTTTGTTCATCATGTTTGCGAGTACATTCAAACGTACTCACTGGCTTGTCCCTGTCTATTGTCTTAGCCAGATCACATTTCAGAGAAGAGCACTACGAAGACACCCTGCAACCTAGGATTCAAGGATAGCAACCACACGAGATAGGAGTTATCTAGGTCAGTTGTTCCTGTGGGAATGGAGTCCCATCAACGTTGGAGATCCACGAGTCGCTTCCGTCATCCACCACTAGAGATCCTTGTTATATTCATTGGACCCTTATGGTCTTGTACTCAAATTCTTGTCATTGCTTGGAATTCTGTATCAAGGAAGTGTCCATCAGCAATAGTAATCCTGGGGCTGGTGATGACACAAGGGTCATTTGCTGGGATTTTATGTCCTGGAAAATCCGGCCCCGACACGTGCTCCAGAAACCATGTGACAAAGGCCAACATCGACAATGACAAGAAGACACGACGACAACTCCATGGTTGCCACAAGCCGTAGTTGAAGCACCCCGACCATCCTTACACGTCTTCGTGTCGCCATCGTCGCTTCACCCCGCCATCGACTGGCCCTCGAGCCGCCAATGCCAAATCTGGGCGTCCGAGACCCATACCTCATCCGGACACACAAGCCAGCCCCTGATGTCCATGGAGCACGGCAGCACGATGACCACTTAAGTCACTCTGGACCACAGCCCCGGCGTCTAGGCTCCATCGGCTGGGCCACGCCACACGACAAGAGTGCTCCCCTTCGCTGCACGAGAAGGCAACACCCGGCCCGCCATCGTCCTTAGGCAAGAGAGGAAGGGGTAGGGTTTGTGCTTCGGGTGTAAACATCCTAATCATCAATCCTTAGAATTAGTGGTTATTTCTCAATTTGTACAACTCAATTACATTAGACAAATTATATATTCTAGAAAAACGTTATTTGGCACACGGGAGTAGGGTGCATTTTGCCAACCAACATTACAAACTTGCCATGCCACACCAACTAATGGTTCCATGGCAACTTTGTAGGATTTGCCATGATGAAAGATGAAAGTTACCATGTAGCGCAGAGAAAGGCAAAAAAAATACCACGATACGCAGAGAAATTGCCATCGGTTTTATCCCTATCCGAAGGCTGTGTGGATGTTCGTTGGGAGACCTAAAAAATCTTATGTTTGTTGGGTATTGAGCTCCTTGTTCTATCAGTATGTACCGGTATGCAAAGAGTGGCACCTGGCTCTGGGCATGTGGGTTGTGGTTTGTTTTGCCAATACAACTTGCATTTTCCGCGCCTGATGCGGACTTCAGCATGGCACGCTATGCACGGGTCCTCAATCGTTGCTACCCTAAGGCTACTCATAGTGGGAAGTATCATATACTAGTATCATGCATATGATATTAATTATGACACTACCTTTTTAGTGCATAGTACCATAGAGTAGTATTATAGATTATCTTGTTTATTGACATGCATGACACAACGTAGTATAGCATTTAATATGATAGGTATCTACCTATGTTACTCTAACCCTCTCTTGCTTCTTTAATTCCCTGCCACATCAGCGTGTTTGCTATTTCCAACTGCATGATACTAGCTAAGATACCACCACCATGAACAGACTGAAGCTACTCGTAGTGAAAAGTATCATGCATGTGATATTAGTGTATAATGCTACCTTCATACTACATATTATCATAGATGATCTTATTTATTAACATGAATAACACATAGTAGTATAACATTTATTGTAATACCGTATCATAATATGATACTTAACCTTTTTTTCTTCGTTTAATTTTATGCCATCTCATTTAAATTGTCTAGTTGGCATGCATGACACTAACTATAATACTCTCATTATGGATAGCCTGATCAGTCAAGCGTCACAAGGCATGTAAATTCTAATTTCCGGCAACTTGCCTGTAGAAGACAACGCAAAGTAATTTAGCTTATCTCCGTCTATTTAGCGTGCCAAAATAATACTAGTGGGAGGGGTTGCTATGGGGACTGCATTGATCTGTAACGTTGTGAGAATTAGCTTTTTTGTTTGGGCGACGATACAAATTGGGCACGCTTTAGAGCAACTCTATCAGACCTCGCATTTTGCTGATCTATAAATTGTGTTTGCAGGTCGCACGGAGCGCTTATGCAGGTTGAAAATTGCCGCGGCAGACTAGAAACCGCAAACAAACCCGTAATTTTTAAAAAAAGTTGTTTCGCGCGAGAAATTTAAGCAGCAGCTCGCCGGAGCTCGCTCGCATAGATGGTTCTTCTTCGCATAATAAGTTTGTACACGCCACATACATACATATTAAAGGTCAGAGATGCTAGACAGGGCCTACGCTACCGCACCACTACAACAAAATTAAGCTCAGCGGAGCTCCTGCGGTAGCTGCCCACCAGCGGCGATCAGTCGGAGTCGGAGTTGATCTCGATGTAGAGCTTCGCCTGCTCCGCCTTCATTACGTGCAGGTCAGCCTCCTTCGATGCATGCGCCTGCGATGCCGTGACGCCCGTCTCGACGAAGAGCCGCTCGTACTCGAGCTCGCGCCGGATGCGCTTTTCCATCTCCTCCTGATCCCTCGCCGACCGCTCGAGGAGCTCCTCCTGCCCCAGGGGGAGGTAGTCCTCGGGTCCGATGACGCCTCGGCGCGGCGGCGCATCAGGCACGGCCTCCTCCGGTTCCCTCTTCACCGGAACGAGCCGCGAGCTCGATGCGCCCGCGGATGAGCACCCCGCGGATCCGTGGCCGGATGAGCTCCCCGCGGACCAGTTGCCGGAGGAGGCGTGGCGGCGACGGCCGCGCTCGAGCTCGAACTACTCGAGCTCGCGGCGGTTGAATGTCGGCGGCGGCTGGGCACCGTGGTTGAGCCACCAACGCGCCCCCCGCTTGCGCGGCGTCAGATCTGGCGCAACGGAGGCGCTCCGCCTCATCCCCCGAGTCGTCCATGGCGGTCCAAGGCTCGCCGGCGGGGACAAATCGAGCGGCGCGGTGTCGAATTGGAGGGGAACGCGGTTGCGGGGGGATAGGGTTTCGACCCGAATCTGCCCCGCAAAACCCGCAGTTATAGTGGCTCGGGGGTAGTGTTTGCGGGCTGAGGCAAAAATATTTACGGGCCTTACCATGGGCGTGTTTGGTTGCCCGCATAAGGTCCAACCAGGCCCGCGCGGGAAGGATCCGGCCTGTTTGGTAGCCTGCATACACTATTGGGCCTGCATCGCACGCTTCTTAAAGCACCTCTGGGCCTGGCTCACTGGAAACCCAGGAATCGGCAGTTTCTCTCGAGCCAGGCCTAGCGGGCCCGTGCATGAGGAGAAACGGGAGGGATGCGAGCGGTTTACGTGGTGTCTTCTTCAACCTCCATTAAGCTCCTCTCTCTCTAATCTCCTCTCTTCCATGTCCCTCTAATCTACACAACGGTGCTTCGATTCGAGGTAAGCTCTACACAAAAAAGATGCACATCGATGCTACGGTTCCATTCAGGTGATCGTTTTGTAGTTTCGTCGACCGTACATGCTCAATCTCTTGTTCCCGTTTGGAGCTGTTTTGGACGAATTTTGTCAGATTCGTCGCACACGATCGATTGTTTGAAATTTCCTTTAACCAACAGCCTAATCTCGCCGTTCTGCACAACATTCGTGTTGCAAGTTTCCTGTTTCGACGATAGTAGACGAGAAGATCTATATATTTCTCATGGCTGCACATATGGATATGTGTACTGTGATTTAAGACACTGCTTAATTATTCCTCTGGTCGGCGTGGTTTCTCTCGGTCTCCTCTCTCGGATCTTGCTGCGGTAGCGTCATCGTCGCCGTCGTTCATCTCGGCCTTCTCTGCATGATCCTACTGCAGTTCAGCCGCCATGGCGCGCACACTGACGGAGTTCTTCTCCTCTGTTCTCTGCCACCGACGGGGTCGATCATCTCGGCCTCCTCCCTCTCGTCCCACTACACTGGAGTCGTTCTGGCGTCGATCATCTCGGCCTCCTCTCTCGTCCTACTGCACGGACGATACCATGGGGCGAGCACTGCATTCTCTTCCTCTGCCCACTGTCTTTGCGCGAGCACCGCGACTAGTTCGTCGACGGTGTCGCTCGCCGTGCCGCCGACGGGGTCGCTCGTCTTGTCGGACACGGCGCCATGGCCACTATCCACCACAGTCGCCATGGTCCGGCGCACACTGCATTTCTTCTCCCACTTCCTCTCCTATCTCTTAACCCTGTGTGCTAAGTGGAAGTGCTAGCTCTTAATCATACCACATGCGGGCAACCAAACAGCGTGTAGTTGCATGCGCCGAGACAATGCAGGCAACCAAACAACGTGCCAAAGTTGATCCTCTAATGCAGGAAGTTCATATGCAAGCAACCAAACAACTCGCAGATGTCGCATATGAGGCTGTTTTTCCATAGCCAAGCTGGGTTGAGATGTCTATGCAATGCAACTACTATTCACTACGGCAATCAAACACGCCCATGTTCATAGGGTATAATTAAACGTACGTCTTGATCATCGATCAATAGAATCAGCAGTTCTTTCTCAATCTTCACATCTCAGTCACATGTGACAATTACTCCTCTAGCGGTATGCTTTTGAGTGGCATGTGCGTTGTTCCCTGTTTCGCCAACGCAGCATTGCATGTACCGCTAGCTCGATGTGGACTTGAGCGCGGCTGCCTTTGATGCATGCATGGCCCTTGATCGTTGCAACGTACCCTGATGGATCAATATGGACTTGAGCGTGACATTATTTGTTGGTTGGACCTTACAAACTGTGCCATATATAATTAGGGGCGGGCTACGTGCATCACTGATCGATGCAGATGCCGAGAGGGCATGCGATCACACTTTTCAACGGAAGATGGGAGGTGTGAACCAACTTGTGGTTGGATGGTTAGACGGACAGTGATATCCCTAGTCCACTAGAGTTCAAGTCATAATGTTTGCATTATTTTTAAATTTATTTTAGAATTTCCGGCGATACGCTTTCAGTGGGAGCAGATGTTGCCGTAGACGACGAGGCATCTACTGTGACTTCAAAAATCTCAAGATGATACGCCGGCTCGGTCTCTAAGATGCTCATAGGGATAGGGTGTGCCTGTGTGCATTCATAGAGATGAGTGTATGCGTGTATGTACGAGCGCTTGCATCTGTACTGTATTAAAAAAAAGCTACCGTGACATACACGTTTTATGTTTTCCATTTCGCTTGGGCGACGTGTGCCGATCGACCAGCGGCCGGGCTAAGGCAAACGTCCACCAACATGTGAATCTGCTTTCGCGCGTCGATCGATCGCTTTCGCGCCTCAACCACACGGGACCGCGACCGAAGCCAACCTTGTTTGTTAGCCGCGCGCATCGATATATAGGCGTGGCGATAGCGCGCGCCATCCTGTCACGGTGCCCCGACGACGGGGACAGGGATAGCGCCGGACAGATGAAGCCGGACGGCCAGCGGCCGCGTCGTCGCATGCAAGGCCAATTACAGATGCCCTCATTTTTGGCCCGATCGATACGTGTTGCCATGGTCCACGATCGGCTACAGTAAAGAGATTGCATTGCATGTGTAATGTAAACCTAAACCATGTTGCCTGGCCGCCTAGCTAGGGTGCACGTCAGCGCGTACGACTGTTCTCGGGACCGTCAGTTTTTGTTTGTTTCACCGGAGAACATATTTTCCACACTTGCACGGGACGGGACGGGACAGGGTGGGTTTACGGGCACATTTGTTGAGTTTCTTTTTTTTTTTAGAATTGTTTGGATTGCTTACTGAGTTTCTGTGGCGTGCATGGATCGTTCGTCGTACCCTTCCGGTGGCGAATACCACGAGGCGAGCCGCGTGGACGCGCTGGATCTGCGTGGAAATGTCACGGTGTATACGCGTGGCCGGCACGTGCTCTCTCCCGGCCGAGTAAGGAATTGACCCCGTCGTAACTTTTTATCTGGAACACGAATAGTAAGCCGAGCGACCGAATGTTATCGGGAGACCGGGTTTACTTTTCCCCTGGCTACACCCTTCGTGGAAGAATTGGTCAATGAGTTCCAGATGATCATCTCTTTTCTCCGTCTGCACGTCAACTTGATCGAATCAATGGCTTGTCAACATGGCGTCTGAGTAGACTAACGAGTTTCATTTACAGATTGCTCGGAACCGACGCAAAAGGAAAAGGAAAGAGCAGAGCAAGAAGAGACCAAAATCGTACGTTTTCTTTTCTTTGGTGTAAGTAATCGTACGTCCTAATGTCAACTTCAACCGTCGATGCTAAAACGGACGATCATTTTGTCTGAATTTTATTTGTTTGGGTTGGACAAACGGACGACCGTGTTTAATTTTAACCGTCCTACTGCTAGCGCACCCAACCAGGCGGCTGCATCACAAATTGTCCGACTTACACTCTGAAAAAAAGGATGGCCACACATTTAAAAACATACAATAAACTTAATTAAACATCACTATAAAATTAAAACCGTTCAAACAAGTCCGGATCGCACATTAAACTTAACATAAAAAAACATAAAAAGATAAATCTGACACTGTCGTCGGCACCGTCTTTATGCGCCGTTGTCCTACTCGTTGTCGTCCTCGGTGAGGTCGACATACGGCGCTGGCTACCAGATATGGGCAGGCGGCTGCATGGCCGGAGGTGCCTGCACAACCTCTTCCCGCGGCGAGGACGACGACCACGCCTCAGCGCCCACCCACGAGGGCGGCATGGGCATGTACTCCGGCGTGCACGACACCATGTCCGTCCACGCCCACCTCTGCCCCACCATTGCCGCAAACCGTGGGTCGATGGCATCCTCCTCCTTGACCACCTCCTCCTCGACCAGCTCCTCCTTGGCGGCCTGCAGCTCCGGGAGGATGGCAATGTCGCCGACATCTCAGAGAGAACATCATCTCCTCGAGCCCCTCCCATTGGGCCTCATCATGGTTGTGAATGGAGTCCTCAAGAACGCGTCGTACGAGATCCTCCTCCTCCTCGACGGTCATGGGAGGTGGTGGTGGCGGAGATGGCGGGGGGGGGACGTCGGGGTCCCGCGGACGCGCGTAAGACCGCGCTGCCAGAGCGCGCCCGTGGCGGGCTACCGGCGAAGTAGGACTGCCTCCGCGGGTCGTGCTCGTCCCGGAGCCATGTATTCCACAGGGGCGAGTCCACGGCGTACCTGGACTCGTGGTGGAGGTCGGGGGGGCAGGCGGGCGCAGCGGCGGTTGATCTCCTCACGGAAGCGCGGTCACCGACGGGGATCGAAGGGATGGGCACGTGGTCCCCAAGAGGCGCCGGTAGTTGGGAAGGTGCACGTCACTCCACGACAGTGGCGTGCCCGTCTCCCAATACCACTTACAGAATCTCCGCCTTCACATATGGTCGTACGCTAGGCTCAGCCGCAGACGGCGTGATGCTGAACGCTAGAGGAGCTGGAGGAGGGATGGAGCGGCTACGGTTGCGGCCGGTGGAGGACCCAGCCTCACGATCGTGCTTCGCCTTGCTGGAGATTCAATGCCAGCCCATGGTCGCCGCCGGCAATGTGGAGGGGAGGAGGCGGCCGGAGCTAGAGTTTGGGCGTCTCGGGTTTTGAGGAGGCGCATGTCGCGGGAGTGAAAGTGTGGACTCGCCGGTCCACGACTTCCACATTAAAAAGGATGAGGACCGGTAGCCCGGGTGGCTGACAGGCGGGTCCGTCCATGCGTGCACCGTAAATGCGGGCGGTGGGAGGTAGGTTGGCGGCCGACGGCGGGTCCGAGGCAGACAAGGAGCGGGCGCGTGGGCGTCCATTCGCTGTCCATCTGGACGCAAACCGGATGTAAGTTTGCGCCGGAAATAAGATGAGCCGGAAGCTAAACGGACCAAATTTGGAGATGAGGTCACGTGTTGGGTCGTTGCGTTTGTCCGTTTAGGTCAAAACGAACATGCACGAACCAGATGGGGTCGCGTGTAGAGGTTGGCTTAATTATACAGCTAAATTAAAAACCATGGAACGGAGGAGCATGTTGCATGGCCGCCTAGCTATCTAGGGTACACGCCAGCGCGGGAGCTCCTATTCAGCGTTTCAGGCGCCAGGGGAGGGCATTTCCTATTTGGCGCCACAGGCGCTAGTTAACATGCATTTCTGTTAACTGGCGCCTGTGGCGTCCGTAAATGGACCGGTTGACGATTTTTTTTTGAAAATCCATGAACTTTTTTACAATTTTGATGATTTTTTTCTAAATTTCAGGAGTTTTTTTTTCAGATTGGTGAACTTTTTTGAATATCGATGAACTTTTTTGAAATTTGATGAACATCTTTTTGAAAATGGATGAACTTTTTTTAGATTTATGAACTTTTTTTCAGTTCAACAAACTTTTTCGAAAAATACATGAACTTTTTTGGAACTTCTGTGAACTTTTCTCACATTTAATGAACTTTTTAAAAATTTAATGTAATTTTTGCTAAATTGGATGAACTCTTTTTTTCAATTTGAATGAACTTTTTTCAAAATTGATGAACCTTTTTTAAATATATGAACTTTTATTTTAAAATGGATGAACCTTTTTTTCTTTAAATCTGTAAACCTTTTTTGATTTCATATTTTTTTCATAACAAAAAAAATAAAAAATAAAAACTGGGGCAGCACGCTAGTAGGCCGGCCCATGCTAGCAGCGCTGCAGGCGCTGGATCATTAATGGGCGCGTGCAGCCCTGCATAGGAGCTCCCGAGAGCTCCCTGGCGTCGACCCGCCGGCGCTGATGGGTCGGCCATGTACACGTTCGCCTTTGAGAAAGAAAAAAAAAAGAAAAAACTAAAAGACAGAAATAATTCATGAATTCAAAAAAGTTTACCGATTTTGAATAAAATCATGAATTTTAAAAAACTTCATCAATTTGATTTTTTATCAAATTTGAAAAAGTTCATCGATATTGAAAAAAGTTTAATAATTTTTTAAAAAGAATCATAGAATCTGAAAATAAGGTTCATTGAACTTTTAAAAAAGTTCGTCGAATTCTGAAAAGTTCACCAGAATTGAAAAAATGTTCTTGGATTTTTTTAAATGATCGATTTGAAGAAAAACTTCATCAAACTTGGAAAAGTTCATCGATTTGAAGAAAACGTTCACGTATTTGCGAACAATTTGTTGAACCAGGAAGAACAAAAAAATGAAAAAGAAAAAGAAGGAATAAAACGAAGAAAGTTAAAGTTACCCATTGCTGTTGTGTAGCGTGATGGTTACACCATGCTACCTCGACGAGGGAGGTCGCAGGCTGAGCAAATTTGTTGTTTTGACCCTTTTGTAAAAATTGAGCGAGATTTGACCATGCTTTGTTGAAATTTCAGGATCTGACCCTGTTTCCTACCTCCATAGTGTCTGACGGTAGGGCATAACCATATACCATTACGGGTCTTGGCGGTAGCACTTAACTACACTATCATAGTTGTTTAACGTAAAAAATACCCTACCGCCAGGATCTTTGACGGTAGCCTGTGCAACCCTACCGCCAAAGAGCCCGACATAGGCACGTAGCCACATCTCACGCTACACCCTAGCTACTTTTTTCTATTTCTAGTTTGTGTGTGTCATGGTGCAGTGCATGCTCGGTAGATGGATGGATGGATGGACGGGTCGCTGCATGCATGCATGTTGTAGAGCAATAAGAACTAAAGGACAAAAACAAATGAAAGCTAGAGCAGTAAGCTAGCATGCATGCAAGTGCACATAAGATTGCACATTTGCAGGATGGATGCATGCATGCTAGTTGAACCCAGTGTACTGTGAGAGAAGAGTAAGAGGTGATGCATGCAACCCAATTTTAAATCTTTCATTGTTTCAGAAAGAGTGGCCAGCCTACGGTTGTTCGCTGCTCACTTGGCGGTAGGTTACTTTTTATGACAAACAGACGTGATAGCGCTGTTAAGTCTTACCGTCGGGAGACCATAAAGGTAGGTTGTGTTACCCTATAGTCATCGACTTCAACAGTAGAAAAAATGCTAGATCTCAAAATTTTATCAAAGGAGGGTCAAATCTCACTCAACTCTTACAAAAGAATCAAAACACTAAATTTGGCCTCGCGGGTCCGATACACGAAGGCGCTTCAGGGTTTGCCGGTCAGCACGTACCACTGTTCCCGGGACCGTCAGTTTTGTTTGTTTCACCAGAGAACATATTTTCCACACTTGAAGCTGGCATGGGCCGGCAGTAAAAATGATTTCGATTATACGGGTCGGTAATGTGCACACTATTTTGATTTTCTGCGGAGTAGATGGGTCGTGGATCGTACACTTCAGGTGGCGGATACTACGAGGTGATGGAGGCGCGTACGTACGTGCTGCATCTGCGTCTGCGTCGAAATATCACTGTGTGTAAGCGTGGCCGGCACGTACTTTCTCCTGGCCGAGAATTGACCCCGTCGTACTTTTATCTGGACCACGAAATGTAAGCCAAGGACCAAATGCTACCGGGAATTTTACCGGATTTCCCCCGGCTCCACCGTTCGTGGAAAATTTTGTCAGTGAGTTCTAGACAATCATCTCTCCGTCTGCACGTCAACTTGGTCGAACCAATGGCTTGTCAACATGGCGTCTGAGTAGACTAATACCGGTTTCATTTACAGATTGCTTGGAACCAACGCAGAAGGAAAAGGAAAAAAGAAAGAGACCAGAAAATCGCACGTTTTCTTTTCTTTGGTAGCTAGCTAGAAGAAATCGTACATCTCTAAATTTTACAGCTAAACTAACAGCGATGGAATGGATGTCAGGAGGAGCATGGCATGCAGCGTGTTTCAGTTCAGTGAAGCGAGCTGCTATTCCCGAGCAGGCTATTGGAGGAAGGGGAGCTCCTGTCGCTGAACCACCTCTCCTGGACAGACACAGGGGAGGACCCCGCCGCGCCCTTCTCCGTTTCCCGCGCTGCCACAGCCATCGCCGGGGCAGACGTCGACAATGCCTCGCCCCTGCCTTTGTCCGGCCCCAACGACTTGTCCGTGCCGCGCGACGGCGCCGACGAGCATAGCGACGACGTGGTCGACATGAACGCGGCGTCGTCCGTCGACGGCGCCCACCCGCTGACCTGTATCTGCTCCAGCTCGTCGGCGACCTCGGCCATGGACGGCCTGATCTCGCTGTGGAACGCCAGGCACCTGAACGCCAGCTCCGCCACCTTGTGGATGGACGTGAGGGTCCACGCGTCCCGGTGCGGGTCCAGGAAGGGGTCGACGATGTCGTCCACGCAGCCCCTGCCGATCTTCTCCACGGCGAGCTGCGCCAGGTTCACCTCGCTGGGGCCCCGGCTGAAGTCCACGGCCTTCATGGCCGTGATGATCTCCACCAGCACCACGCCGAAGCTGTACACGTCGCTCTTGTCGGAGAGGTGGAAGTTCTGGTGGTACTGCGGGTCCACGTACCCCGGGGTGCCCTGCGGCGCCGTGGAGATGTGCGACGAGTCGACGGAGGTCATGCCCATCCGCGACAGCCCGAAGTCGGCCACCTTGGAGTTGTACTCGTGGTCCAGCAGGATGTTGCTGGACTTGATGTCGCGGTGGTAGATGGGTGGGTGCACCTCCGAGTGCAGGTACGCGATGGCCTTGGCGGTCTCGGCGGCCACGCGGAGGCGCACCGTCCACGGCACGGCGGGCCGGCCGCGCTCCCGCTGCAGGTGCTGCGCCAGGGTGCCGTTGGGCATGAACTCGTAGACCAGGATCTGCTGGCCCTGCTCGATGCAGCAGCCCAGGAGGCGGACCAGGTGGCGGTGGCTCACCGAGGACACCAGCTTCACCTCGTTCATGACGGAGTCCAGGCCGCCGTCGGCGTTGTCGCGGTGCTTGATCCGCTTCACGGCGACGAGGCGGTTGTCGCTGAGGCGGCCGGCGTAGACCGTGCCGTAGGCGCCCGTGCCGAGCCGCTGGTCCTCGGAGAAGCCGCTGGTGGCGCGCTCGATCTCGCGGTACGAGTAGAGTGGCACCGTGCAGTCCACCTCCGACAGGAGCCGCTTCGTGCTCTGCTGCGACCGGATGGACGCGGAACGGCGCTTCACCAGGTGGCACACCACGCAGCCGATGCCCATCACCATGGCTCCAAAAACTATTCCTGCAAAACGTGCAGAAATGTCATCAAAAACCGATAAGGGCTGCAGTTTTGCAGAAGAGTTACAGAGACCTTGTATGGACAAAAAAATGCAAATTATGTTAGAGCGAATGTTGGAATATTATGAAATTTCACGAGACATAAGAACGAATCCTTCCCATGATCGAACTGCGGCTGTACGAATTTTCCTTTTCTTTTGAGATGTCTGTAGTATTTCCGGAGAGTACTTTTTTTAGTAAGTTCACCTATTTTATTCTCAAAAGAG
Source organism: Triticum aestivum (assembly GCF_018294505.1). Lineage (NCBI taxonomy): Eukaryota > Viridiplantae > Streptophyta > Magnoliopsida > Poales > Poaceae > Triticum > Triticum aestivum. Next base: position 401,005,351 of record NC_057805.1, read on the forward strand.
TATTTTGTCATTTTAAATAACCAAGCGATACTGGGCTATGTTAAAAGCCCATAAATGAACGAACAGCCCAACCTTGCTACTTTACTAGAATATAAAATACAGCCCAGCTTCAGAAATCATATTAAACAGTACACATGCATGATGGCCCAAAATATTATTCACAGGCCGGAGAAATAAATGATCCCACATAAATGGAAAGACGGTCCTTTCTTCAGCGTGTCAAGAAAAAAAAGTGTCCCCTAAAAAAAAGGAAAAAAACAGCGGGTTGGAAACGGGGAATCCTAATTGGAGCGCGGGGCGCAGCCTAGCGACCCCCCCTCTCCCCGTGCCGGATTTCCATATAAAGAATACGACGAAGATAAAGACCCTCTTTAACGTGAATTCTCATTGATTGGATATCCCGCATAAGGAATCGAAGGAAGACGGGAA